>NC_046606.1:20125579-20275602 GCF_011750605.1 Drosophila busckii | reverse complement strand
ACCTACGTACCAAATTTGGTCGCATACATTTGAGCAACTTCATAATACAAAAATGTCAAAGTGTATAAGAACAGCAGCTATGAAGGTTGAATGTAACAATATTTTCTTAAAACAGAGAATGCAATAAGTTTGGCTGAAGTTTAGATAGTTAGTGTTCAACAGTGAACAGTCCCAGGTTCAATCCTCACTAATAAATAATTTTTTTAGCCAATGTCTTTTAATTATTTCTTTTCACATTTTCTATTTTTTCACTTTAATACATCCAAAAAGTTTATTTTGTTGTGAGACAAATGTCGAATATCACGATGAGCAGCGCGGGTGTTAGACATTTTGCTTATATTCCCCTTCCCTGCTTCGCCCGATTATAGTTTTTGAACTTTGTTTCTCTATTTTATTTAAATTTTATTTTTTTTAATGATCATTTCTGTTATATTGTAGCACAAATTAGCAGTTTGGTGGGCCCACAAGATCTTTACGGGTCCAAGCTACGCTACTGTTGGCCGAGCGGTGGCATCTTTTAGGGTCGTTTGGCGGTGCGGTTTGGCGAGAAGGGTTAGATTCCTCAACGTTTAGGCATTGTTATATACAACACCAACTCATTTAAATGTTATGTTTAGATTCTTTTATTTTCAGTGACTCAAAGTTTTTAAGTGTTTATGCTGGGGTTATTAACTCTAATCGCGTTGTCGAACGATGCCCTGGTAGGAAAGAGCGTGAGTCAGGACGGGAAGCGCCGGGCTAGATGCTTTAAAGCGACAGGGACCGAAGTAGAACCGAGGGCTAGGTCCTCTAAGTGCCCGATCGATACAAAGCTTTCGGTGGTGGTAGGCTGATGCCACCGAAAGCTCAGCTTATCGACCCAGCTGATCTGTGGGTCCAGCTGATTTCGTTACAATATTATTATATCCATGGTTGATGTGTTTACTGTTGCGCTTTTAAGGGTTTGTTTTGTTTCTGTAGCTTAAGAAAAACAAAAGTCTAGGACCCTTAAAAGTGTTGAGCTTCTGATTTTGTTTTATTCCAGTTAGTCGAAAAAACAATTTTTTTTATCAAATTTTTATCAAAGACTTAATTAAGGAGAAAACAAAATGAGACATTGGAAAATGTCTAGCGCTTAACGTCACGTTAGTAAGTAAGGTCAACATGTTGCTAAAAAAAATGTATGTTATATAGGAAATTTTGTCACGTCAACCTCTGGTCGTCATAGACGTTGTCACGTCAATCTGTGTAGAAGTAATGCATACCGGTGCCTGATGAAATTGGAAATTAATTAATGATTTCGATTATCATTAACAGGACACTCATAGGCTCTTGTCTCCCTTAAATTTGGCTTCACAGTATGATGTAACTTGTCCGTCGCCCATAGTTTGAATATGTGTTGGCAACTAGTCCCAAATTGCTTGCTAATCTGGCTCTGCACAGCAAATTGTACACTATTTATTGAAACATTGAAAACCAATTATGCTTTAAACAATAGTCGTGTTGAAACACAATCAAGGCTGCGCTACTCATATCCTTGCAGGCAAATCAAATTGCCGCTGCTCTGCTGTCAAGGGGAATTATTGCAAATATGCAGCGCACCAGTTGCTTGCAATGGGCCCTGCCCCATGCTGCGTTCGAAAGAAGGCATTGACAATAACGCCAGCGCGTCAGTGTTCGTGTGATTTGGTTGGCGTTGGCCGGGCCAGTTGACGCCTCTCTGCGCTCTAATGCAGTACTCTTTGGTTTGCTGTGTTATCGCTGTCATGCAGCTTGGCGAGCACAAATTGGCCTAGGCCAGCCGACAGGCGGGCAAAAGCATTTTATTAAATCCCAAACACTTTAGGAGGAGTCCGCAGCAACAGAGGCAGCTAGGGTTGGCTGGCAAGTGCTTTGTCGCGCCTTTGGCTGAGTATGTGTGTATTTATAAGTGTGAGTGTGTGTGTGTTTTTTTGTTTGCTACTTCCTGCAAATTTCATTTCCGCTTTGATTGCGCTTTTTGCGCATTTCCCTTTGGTAAAGTAAAACAAATGAACGGAAATGCCACACACGCAGCAGCAGCAGCAGCAGCTGCAACAACAACAACAACACAGCAAGCATTGAATGCACCTTTGACACCTTTTGGCCAAAGTGTGACAAAAACGAAGAAAACAACAACTGTTCGCTAACGTTGTGCTGCCTGCATGCAAAGTATCACCACCCCACCCAGCTATGACTCTTGTATTTGTTGTTTAGTTGCTTTGTTGCCTTTTTGCTTGCTGAAAACGCTTTTGTGCGGAAACGCAACTCTATTGCCAGCCAGGCAGCCAGCCAGCCGCTGCCGCTGCCGCTGCCAAGTGTGAAAAATGTCGAAAATGCAATTTCCTTCAAGTAAAATGCCTGCCATGCGCTTTTGCCTGCAATCTCCCCGCCACCCGCCAACCAACGTGGCCTACGTGGCTGTATTACAAACGACTTTACGCTGCTTGCAGCCTGACTGTCCTGCCTTTCCAGCCTGTCTGCCTGCCTGCCTGCCTGCACGGGCTCTGTAGCTTAAATAAAGCACTTCCGCTAATAAAGTCGCACTGAGCAGTCTGTGTGTGTGTGTGTGTGTGTGTGTGTGTGTTGGTGACAAGCACTAGAACTTGTGGCATAAAACGTGCTGGGCAGAGGACAACTCACGCATTGCCAACTGCAACATGCGTGCTAATGTCAATGTGTGTGTGTGTGTGTGTGTGTTTGCTTGCCTTCGTGGCAAAAACACATTTGGAAAATTTGTGTAGGCGACATTGTTGTAAATCACCGACACATTTCGAACTATTCAAAGGCTGTGCAACAACCAAAAGCAAAACGACCACTGCACAAAATTTGTGCAGACAAAAAATGACAAACATGTTGTCTAGGCGAAAGCAGAAAGCAGAACGCTTAAAATGATAAATGTGAGTAAGTGTTTGTAAGAATTTCAAATTTTCGCACAAATATTTATGCTCGACTGGTGTGAAAATTTAAATTTCAACAAGTGTTGGTGTATTTGTAATTATTTTCAAATTAAAGAAAAACTATTTGATTTAAATGCATTGTAGAAAAATATATAAATATATATGTATATAAAATAAATCTATAAATATATGTCGGGTTATCACAATTCTCGTTGTTGGACATAATTGCCTTATTTAATATAACCGATTGTACTTGGCGAATAGTCTTGTGTTCACTGCAGCTAACTTAAGAGTGAGTGTTCCTGCCGCAAACACCTCACATGCTACCTTGCAGTTTCTGTCAAAGACCTCTCACCGTCTCTGTCTCTCGCAGTGACTCAAGAATACACGCACGACAATCGTATTGTGCGTAACTCTCTCAAACTTCTAACCTGATGCATCAAGCCCGTTTCGAACTATTTTGGGCCACCTGGCGAATAGCCGGAACAAAGCAAAGAATCAACGTGCCAAATTATTTGTCATACACTGAGTATTTTGGCCACCTGGCGAATAGCCGGGGCAAAGCAAGGAATCAACGTGCCAAATTATTTGTCATATACTGAGAACAATGATTTTAGATCCGACACGGCCATTCTGACACTAACACGTCCTCGTGTAACAAATAACACCAAATTTATCTTTTCGTCTTTTTATTTACAAGATAAAGCATAAGCATAACAAAATTCAAATTTCTTAATTTATTGTCTTATCATGATCACAATTTCACAAATTAACCTCCTTAACCAATATTTTGCTATTTTTTTTTTCTTTTTTTTTTTTTTTATAAATTATTTACATTTCTTTATTTACATTTCTTTATTTACATTTCTTTATTTACATTTCTTTATTTACATTTCTTTATTTACATTTCTTTATTTACATTTCTTTATTTACATTTCTTTATTTTTTTTTTTTTTTTTTTTTTTTTTTTTTTTTTTATAATATTATTTACATTTCTTTATTTACATTTCTTTATTTATCATTAATGCCACATAATCAAATGCTCCACACGCCATGATCAAAACAACATTCATATGTTTTGCACTTGTGCTTGCATTATCTTTTATGCAAAACTCTGCCATTGTCATTGGCCAGCAGTACTTCTTCGCCCTTATTGGCGTACTTAACTTTCTACAGTGTCTTCAACACTCTCAACATTTTGCTTTTCAACATTCTCAACATTTTCATTTTCTCTTTGTCTGCCGTCTAAAGCGACATTTTTACTTTCGCAATAATCATCAAACACATTTAGTTCCTCGGGCACTTGCCCCTCTGGTAACTTTTTTATATCTTCATGTGCATATTTATAATTTCTTTTTTTGGTTAAAGACTTTAAAATGTATCTATCACCCTCTAAAACCTCTATTATCTCAAAAGGCCCTTTGTATTTCGGACTCAGCTTGGTCTGATGTCTTTCTTCACTTTTAAGTAACACAAAATCTCCAACTTTGTGCCTCAGTACTTTTGCCTTATTTTTGTCAAATCGCACTTTATCATAAAGTGCAGTAGCAAGCACATTTTTTTTCGGCTTGCGCTCTTACGTTTGATAAGTCAATAACATTTTCTATGTCACTAGGTGGAAGTAATCCTAATGGCCGTGCTACCTTTCCCAATAACATTTCTAAAGGACTTGCTTTCGTAACACGGTTGGTTGTACAATTGATTGCCAACTGTACCTCTCCTAGCACATTCTGCCAAGACTGCGTTCCAACCTCAACCGCCGTTAACATATTTTTCAAGGTGCTCATGATTCGTTCCACCTGACCATTAGCTCGACTTGCGCCAGTGGCTATTAAATGTAAGCTAATTTTCTGATCCGAACAAAATTGACTAAACTTCGCGCCTGTAAAGCACCTTCCCTGGTCAGCTATTATTCGGTTTGGTACTCCAAACAAAGACACAGAGGATTGAACAGCTTTAATGCAACTCTCACTGTCCAATTTAAGGCTATGACTAAGGTAAACATACTTGGTAAATGCGTCTACCTGAACAATAATATACTCCTTCTGGTCATTCTTGCCACTTAATTTTCCTGTTATATCGATGTGGATAGTGTGCCAAGGAATATTTACTTTTGGTATTGGATGCAGCTCAGCCTGCACTTTTCCTGAGGTGGATTTGGACATTTTGCATGTAATGCAGTTGTCAACAAATTTCTTAACATATTTTGACATATTGTCAAACCAGTAAAAATCGTAAGCTTTATCCAATGTTTTATCAAAACCTAGATGCATTATCGACTCATGAACTTGGTTTATAACAGACCATCTGAATGCACGTGGCACCACTGGTAAGCTACGTGTTCTGCCATTTCTCTGTATTTTCCGATGAAGGACTTCAGAGCTCAGTTCGTATGTCTTAGCAATATCTTCGGGCAGCGAATAATCTTTTATTTTTTGTACAATTTCGGTTATGTCTGAGTCTCGACGCTGTTCAGCAATAAGCCAGTTGCTTGAAATTTCAGCTAGATTTACTCTTTTCTCATTAACAATTTTTGCATGATTAGGCTTTGGTAAAAGAGGATTTCTTGACAAAAAGTCTACATGTGCCATTCGTTTTCCCTCTCTATATTGAATATCGAATGTGAATGACTGCAAATAAGCCCACCAACGCTGTGCTCTGGGGGTCAAATCTTGTTTCTTACTAGACGCCTTTAGTGAGTTGCAGTCAGTATAAACAATAAAGTTCCTGCCCAACAAATAATGTCGAAAATGCTTAATCGAGTTTACGACAGCTAAAGTTTCTAGCTCGTATGAGTGGTATCTTGACTCAGCTGGTGAAGTAGTTTTGCTATAATATTCTATTACGTGGGGCTTGCTATTAATTTTATGTAATAAAATTGCACCGTAGCCACTGCAACTAGCATCAGTATGCAATTCAATTGGATGAACTGGGTCAAAAATAACAAGGACTGGTTTGTCGGTAAGAGTAGCAATAACATTTTTCCGTATCTGTTCATGTTCTGCCTTCCAAATAAATTTATTTTTGTCAGAGGTTAAGAAATATAATGGTTTCATTAATTGTGAAAATCCTTTAATAAACTGTCGGAAATAAGATGCTAACCCAATAAATTGTCTAAGTGAAGTGACTGACTGTGGAGGCGGCAGTGCAGTTAACGCTACAATTTTCTGTGGGTTTGGACGAATCTCTCCAGCACTTACACTGTAGCCCAAGTATTGAACTGATGTTTTCAGAAAGGCACACTTTGTAATATTGAATGAAAACCCAGCCTTTGTTAAAACGTTTAGAACGATCTGTAGTCTTTCTAGCGCCTCGCATTTAGTTGAAGCAACTATCATGATATCGTCCATGTAGACAATAACATAAGAGTTTGCAAGATCCCCCAGCGCCTGCATCACCAATCGTTGAAAAACAGCAGGTGCGTTTGTAAGCCCGAATGGCATAGATAAAAACTCGTATTGGCCATCTGGTGTTACGAACGCTGTATACTCAATAGAATCTGCATGTAAGGGAATTTGGTAATATCCACTGGCCATATCTAAGCATGTAAAGTAATTAGCTCCTCCAAGTCTATTAATTTGATCCTGTATTAGTGGTAACGGATATTTGTCAGCGACTGTGTTTGAATTAAGTTCCCTATAGTCAACGCAAAGTCTGTCCGAGCCATTCTTTTTCTTAACCAGTAATATAGGGCTTGCGTAAGGTGAGCAGCTTGGTCTAATTATATTGCATTTTAGCAGTTGACTAATTTGCTCCCGAACTATATCTCTTTCACATGGACTTAAACGATATGGCCTTCTTTGGACAGTTTTTGCTGGGTTAATCAATCTTATTTTCATTTCGCCAACTGTCACTTTGGTACTTGGGATACCATTGATAAACGAATTTGAGTACTTTGCTAACAATGAATTTAATTTTATTTTATCTTGTCCCTCAAGCTCAGTATTAATATCAGTCGGTTCACTGCCGGTACATAAATTAATTATTTTAGCTCTTGAGACTTTAAATTGGTTTGATGACATGAAAATATCAAAGCCCTGATTTAGTATCTCGCGGCCAATCACAATGTCGTTTTGCATATGGTCATCGGCTATGACATAAAACAAAATTTCCATACAATTATCATCAATTTTTACGTTACTTAATATCTGCACAGTACTACATATGCCAGTGCTGCCTATGCCTTTTAACATAACAATATTATTAAATCTTTTACCAGAAAATTTTGTACTTAGCTTTTCTTTCATCAACGAGCATTCCGATCCAGAATCAAAAGTAATTTCAAAAATTTCGTCTCTATGGTTAAGGCATCCCTTAGGTACTGCAACGCTGCACTGCTCCACTCGCTTTTCTCGGTTGAAAATCTTGCTCTTATCAGCTTCCTTCTTTGTACATTGCGTAGATATATGACCCAATTCTCCACACTTAAAGCAAGTAATATTTGGTTTTTCACGGTGATAACCATATCTGCCATGTCGTGTTTTGTCAGCCGCAAAGAGATTCTGCTGTTTTTTGAGTTTGCATTCAAACATCTTATGGCCCAATTTTCCGCAAAAATGACACTCTATTGATGATTGTTTTTGCCGCTTAGGATAAGTTTCGGGTTGTTGTTCCGTAAAGCCGCTTTTTCTTTTATTAAAAGTGAACGCTTTTAATTCGGACTGTAAATCGGCTCTGGTTCGAACATTTGATGTAAAACTTAAACGCTGCAGTCGGCTATCGAAATTTGCCAATAATGCAAGAGTCACAGACACAGCAATCTCTTCAGTTTCCATTTGACGCCATTTTGTCGTTAGTTCGGTAATCATGCGGCTTGCATGCACAGCCAGACTCTCGCCATCAGTCGGTTTATTTGACAACATATTTAGAAACATGGCGGCTGGTGTTTCTATAATGTCAAAGCGTTGTAAAAATAATTCTTTAAATCCAAGCCAGGTTATATCAGCGTAGCACACTTGCGAAAGCCATTGCGAAGCGCTTCCCTCCAATGCTGAACTTAAGGGCACAACCAACGCACTGCCTTTTAGCTCATTTTCTTGTAAAATTATTTCAACCGTATTACACCACGATGAAGCGTTGGCGCTTGCCTTGTCTGGGTTGAATTTAGGCAGTTGCACAGATCTGCTCTGCCCTGCGTCAGGTGTAGTTGTTTTAATGGCCCGCACAAGTTCAATTAAATTTTTATTCTGCAACTCCATCATTATACGCCATGGTTCTTCGACTCTTGGAGGCAAAAGGCCAGATCCCACTTCTGATGTCGGGTTATCACAATTCTCGTTGTTGGACATAATTGCCTTATTTAATATAACCGATTGTACTTGGCGAATAGTCTTGTGTTCACTGCAGCTAACTTAAGAGTGAGTGTTCCTGCCGCAAACACCTCACATGCTACCTTGCAGTTTCTGTCAAAGACCTCTCCCCGTCTCTGTCTCTCGCAGTGACTCAAGAATACACGCACGACAATCGTATTGTGCGTAACTCTCTCAAACTTCTAACCTGATGCATCAAGCCCGTTTCGAACTATTTTGGCCACCTGGCGAATAGCCGGAACAAAGCAAAGAATCAACGTGCCAAATTATTTGTCATACACTGAGTATTTTGGCCACCTGGCGAATAGCCGGGGCAAAGCAAGGAATCAACGTGCCAAATTATTTGTCATATACTGAGAACAATGATTTTAGATCCGACATATATATATATATAAAATAAATCTATAAATATTGAAATATATACATAGCTTTGGGGTATTTAATTTTAATCTTACGGTCGAAAAAATAAATGTCTTCAGTCATATATTTAATCTGGGATCACGATACTAATATAAAAAGGCAGTCTGGAAATCGTTTTCTAGTTACTATAAAACTAATAAGTCTTGTTAAAATACAATTCTACTACAGACTAAAAATTAATGATTTTGATTTCTTTACTTATAATATTACCTTCTATTTGATGCCTTGCATTTTTGTTCAAAACCATAATTTTCATATATTTAATTCTAGTCTAAGTTGTGAAATAGAAACAACTATGAAAACCAGTAAGACAATATCTTGAATGGATCAAAGAATCACTTCATCCATAGACTTGAATTAGTAACTTACTTTTGCTGTCATGAACTTTTATTGACTTTTTGTGCAGTGCATTTATAGTTGGTCTACGGCCAATTTAATGCCTTCCCCTCTTTACAACATTTAGCTGGTTGCGTAAATGCTGCGGCTGCACGCATTGGCCTATGCCTTCGCCATGTTTACATAGCGCTGCTTACTGCAGCTCAGAGTGCTCCTGTTAGCCACCGTCTATGGTTTGCAATCATTCTTTTCACGTGTTCCACTGGTGTGAACAACTCAACTCAAAATTACTGCCAAGTTCTGCAAGTGACGATGACGGAAACTGAATGAAATGTTGCGTAGGACAATGACGCCATGACTTTTCGCACACACACACACACACACACACATATATGTACATCCATGGCACTGCCTAATGATGGGGCGTGAGTAGAAAGCTTGTGCACAGATTTTTGTTGACAATGCCTGTGAAAATTGAAGGCGAGGTATTGCATTTACGTCTCGCCTTGCTTTGATTTACAATGTGTGCGAGTATGTATGTGTGTGTGTGTGTGTGTTTGTGTGTGCAGGACAATTGACAATAGGCGACCAATGCCAAAGTATTGGGACTTTGTCTTGAAATGTGCGCTTTTGCAAAATTTTAATTAGGTAACACATGCAAACTGTGTAAGTGTGTGTGTGTGTGATGCTGCCGAAAAGTATAAACTTGTGCCACGCATAGTTGACGCCAGGATTCACCGCCTGACTGTCTTTAATTGATAGTCAAAAGCAGATTCAGCTGCGATGCCAACGTCCTCGTCATCATCCACATTGCAGTTGAAGTGAGGAAATTACAAGTCGTGAATTAATGGCGACTACCTGCATCTCCCGCTCTGCTCTTTTGCCAGTGAGCTCAGTATCCGAGCCGCATGCATGGAGACAATCACTTAGGTGGGACGGCGCACGTTGCCAGGATATCCGACGTCATGGTCTTCGCTGCCGCTGCCGCTGCCGCTACCGCCGCTACTGCTGCTGCAATTGCAACGCTTTGTCAGCTCAAAAACTTAACCTCAAACGTAGGCACTGACAGTCGCGACAGTCGACGCGCCACACACACACACACATGTCCTTGCCAGTCTCATACGCGACGTGTGCGCTATTGTTTGCACTCATGCCAAGCATCTGTAACATTCAGTTTTCGGCTTCTTCCACAGGCTTAATTTAAATTTCAAACATTTGGCATTGGCCCAAACGTTACGTTTGAATTTAATTACTAACGCGTGTTTCATGGGTTTCCTGTTTTTTGACATTACCAACAGACGCGTGAAATTCACGCAAAGGGAAATTGCTTTGGCATTTTTAGGTTTACCTCAGCGCCCACCATGGGTCGATACACAGATCATTTAGCGCTTAAGTTTTGTCTTCTAAAATTACTATTCTAAGAAATGGAAATACCAACAATAAATATTCTATTGTTTACGTATTTATAAATAAATAATGGTAAATATAAAAAAAATATATATATAGAGGAATTTTTAAAAATGTACTCATTTTGGTAAAGACTACAAAGTATAGAAGAAAAGAAATGCATAAAAGCGAATTAAATTAAATTAAATTATATGCTGATGATTCTGTATTAAATGTGCATTAGTCTGTGGAGATAGTAATAAGAGCAGATTTATGCATCGACAGATGTTTTGACAATATACCCAATCGATCTTAAAAATGTTTTAGAATAACAGACGAGCGAATATTAAAAATTCATGGAAGGTAATCATTTGATGAGTGATTGTTGGCAACGCAGTGTAGAACTATTAATTAGTGAGCTACTGTTTCAAAATGTATGCTAGATAAAAAATGTTGAGCAGGAATATCAATTGTCCCTTTTTCATGTGCTTGTCCGAAGACTGAAAAAAAATACTAAAAATGCATGCTATCTACCTTTTCTACATTTTAATATACCAATGCTTTTATTTTTACAGGTAAGTGCGCTGTGTTATCTAAAATTTACATATATATTTTCCCGTAAGTATGCAACAGCATTTTAATTGCCCATTTGTTTATTACCATGCATTACATCAATTAAAATGGTTTTTAGCTACGAGCTAGGCGCCCGTAGTTGTTATTCATTTTCGGACAGCGAATCTCACTTTATGCTGGCACATTATGATTTAATTAGGTTTTGTGCATAAATAAAATGCAAATTAATGCGAAATACAGCAATAAATAGGGTGTAGAGTGCACTTTTGCATAATTATAATTGAATTGCTGTAGAAAATCAAGTGAAATTTAACCAGCGTCCAAGCACCATAGCCCCACCCAAACCACACGGCCAACTTGCTGGTGCTGATGCTACCTCGGCCATCAATGGCTAAAAGACTTTTGTATAGCGCACAGTCAGCAGAGTATAACACACAAAAGGCATTTAGCCGCGCTGTTTGGTATTGCCAGTGGTATTGGCCCATTGAACTATGCATTGAATAGGCTTAGCGGCAGTCTGGGAGCTGAGGGCCAGACTAAAGGCCAGCTTAATACCCAACACTACCCACGAACATACGCACACACATTGATTGTCGACAGTTGATAGCAACTCCATTCAATGGATGTTATCGTTACTCATTTCTCTTTACACTGCACTTTATGATTAAACTATTGACGGCAGTTGTCAGTTTATGGATTGACGAGACGAGAGTGTAACCTATTATACCACGCTTATGGGCAACATGCTCAAAGCACGCAAGCTTTCGCTAATTAAAATGCTTTGAATGTTGGATGTGAATGAAATGAATACCTACAGATATTATCAGCGCGACTTGTCTATATGCGTATTTACCATTCGATATACGCTTTATCAACCAAAACAAAAATGAAATAAGCTTGGGCGCAGCCAACCTTTTGACACACTTTGACGCGAAAGCGCATCAAAGCTTGTGTTGTACGACATTAGTTTAGACATAAATCGTTGCGTGAAATTTAAATCTGAAAAATAAAAGCGATCTGCGTTGAGTATATATATATACCAAATTTGGTGGCTGAGGCATTTATAGTTTCCGAGGTCTTGTTACTCATAAAGAGAGATGAACAGCCCAAAATGGCTTAATCGACTGAGGTTGTCTAGCTGATCCTATATGGGATCGTCCGCCTTTTATCCTCCCTGTTACATACACTTACAAGCTTCATGATACCCTCTTACATTTTTTATAAAAATGTCAAAGTGTATTAAAATGTAAGCTCGCTTTTGGATGGTTGATCTATAAGAGTTGTTTTTTTAAAACAGCTTGTGCATTGACAATTGTAAGCGTTTGCCGACGCTTTTATGCTGCTTTTACTGGCATGTGTGTGTGTGTGTGTGTTGGTGTGTGTGTGTGTGTGTGTGTTTGGCACTTTTGTTGATTATTTCGCTTTGATGCGCACAAAAGTCTGCAGCACAGCGGGTTGCAAAGGGCAGAAAATAAGTAAAGAGAAATATACATACATCATTCGAAATGCATACACATACGAACTGTTTTTGCTGTTAATCAGCAATGTGGCTTAATTAGTTGCTTTGCCATGTACTATGTGTGCATGAAATTAATTAACCGTTTTTTTCTCTGCTCTACGCTTTGTCGTGCTTCTCACGTAACCAGCCGTTGAAGCAAACCATGCTTGAGGTTACTTACTTGGACTTGCATAACCTAATAAAGTGTCACCAATGTTATGACACTATCAGCATTTAGGTTGGCTCAAGGTAATCAAAAAGCCACTATTTTCACACCTAACCTCAAAAAAAAAAAATGAGTAAAAAGATCTTAGACTTCGACGTAAGTCAGCCATTGAAAATAATTGGGAAAGATTCAAAAGAAAAAGAGGGAACGCATCGACATCGGCTGAGAATATTTTAATAATTGCTAATAATTTAATCTAATAATTAGAGATATGTAAAAAGATCTTCTAACTAAAAAATGGTACCAAATTAGTTCCGATTTTAATTTTTTAAGTAAACATCACTTTTCAAAGCAAAACAAAACAACTAAATTCTCTTTTTTTTTCGCTTTACTTTCACGGCATAAGTTCTTGCTTGCCTTGCCAACTATACAGTAGGTAGTATTATATAATTGATTTAATTATCAATAATATAATATGTATATGACTTAATTTACCATGCTATGAAACGTCAACGTCTCTTTTATAAAGCGGAGCAATTGGCCTTCTACCAGTACTACTCTCTATTTTCCTTTTGGCTCATTTCACAATCAGCCGCATCACATTGTATGCCATTGTTCTTTTGATTTAGCTGGCCTTTTTTGTTGTTGTGACTGGCGTTTTTTATTTGTCACCTTTTATCTTTTGAATTTGCTGACTTTTGTGGGTGTTTTGTTGCGTGGCAACCCGTTCGTACACTCGCATACGCAATCGCATGCTGCATTCATACGACGCTTATTGCGTCGACCCCTACAGCGAGCGTCCCCTTTGACCTCGGGCACGAGTTGATATTTGCGCATACAGGCAAACGAACCTTTTGGGTTTTTCGGGGTAAACAGCAAACAATGAGCGCCTTGATTTTGCAAAATGAAATTTAATTATGTCTCGCTTTGTGTGACACTGCAAGCGTGAGAGCTGCTTGATAAATTTGTTTATTCAATAAAAATGCCTCGCACCAGGAGACTTTAAATATTGTTGCTGTCGACGTTGACGACGCCGCCGCCGCTGCTGCTGCTGCTGCTGCTGCTGCTGCTGCCACTGAGCTGCTGTCAACCGCAGAAAAGAACAAGCTCGACTAAAAGCAAAGTTTTGCATGGACAATGCCTGAGCTTTCATGGTGTATATATAGCTGTATGTATTTAGTAGAGGGGAGATTGGGGCTGGAACTCTAGTAAGCATGTCATATGCCATTTCTCGATTTGAATTTTCATGCAGTTTGCTGCCACGCGTCGTCGCCATCCTCGATGTTGTCGACTTTATTGTTTTTTTTTTAGGCAACTGTGGCCAGCAGCTGCTTGTGGGTGTGACCAGCAAAAATCAAGACAGCAGAATCAAACGGCGCAGCTTTTTAATAAAAATGCTGCTGTTAAAACGCTGTGGTCACTTGCGTTTCCTATATTCTGCATTTCCACACCGCATCTTGCTGTCCGCCCTCGCGCAAATTAATATTTTTTTTTATTGTTTTTTGTATGTGGCTCGGGACAGACGCAGCCATACAGCCAGCCAGCCAGCCAGCCAGTCAGCCAAGCAAGCATCCACCCAGCCGTTATAACGCGTAACTGTTGCTGACGCATATATGCCAGAGCATTTTTGTTGTTTGTTTATTTTATTATCATATCTTATATTTTGTACACTGCAAAAACTATTCTTGCTGAAAATATGTTCAACATAGTAATTTTAAACTCAAATTGCGTATCAATTATATTTGCACAAAAGAGACAATATATGAAATATTACCATAAAATAATTGGGTTATTGCATTTATATTTATTTTAGTAAAAAATGCCGAAAAACATGAAGTAATTATATATCATTTAGTTATATAGTTGCTTCAACTATCTTTTACTTTTTCATTTAATTTGTTTCCTCCTACTCTTATTTTATTATATTATCCTCGTGGACACTCATACGCCATGTTGTCATCGCCTTTTTTCACTGTGGCTGCTACCCATTGCGCTTGTTTTTAGCGTTGTTATTGCTATTTTGTTGCTCGCGCTGTTGCTGGCTTGGGTTTTTATTGAAAAATAATTACATGTTACAGTCATGTCGTGCGTGTGTCCTTCTCGCTCTCGTTTACTCTCTCTCTCTCTCTCTCTCTCTCTCTCTCCCTCGGTGTCAGACTGGTCTCAGTTGGTGCGGTCCATTTGTGCCGCCTTCGCACTGTCTGTCTGTCTGCGATCTACACGCAACCATGGCCAGCTCAAAAGCGTTCCCCAGTTGCCTGTCAAGCGCAGCGTATTGCGCTCAGTCTGTATGAGTGTGTGTGTGTGTGTGTGTGTGTGTGTGTCTTTGCTGACAAGGGGCTATCATAAAATAAAAACACGTTTATATACATATATTTTTTTTGCTCCACTTGGTTTCATTTTGCTGCCATTGTCAACGTTGCAACTTGTTGTTGTTATTGTTGTCTTTGTTGCATAGTTTGTGACAATTTTTATTTAATTTTAATTGCTTGCTGCATATTAAGCTATATACATGTGCATGTGTGTGGTCAGCAAAAACGTTTCGCGCTGTCAACTGGACGGACTGACAAATCGTTGAAGGACACATAAACGTGTCGCTTATACTAGGTGTGTCATATGATGGACTCTTTTAGCCAATTTTAACGAAACTTGGTCGATAGCTTAAAATATATAAATTCAAGAAGCCAAATCTTTATTTAACTTCACTATGATTTGAATTTTTTGTATTGTACATTTGAAACTTAACAGATTGTTTATTTATTTAAAATATTAAAATTATCAGTACGAACTTTTTCTACATTCCTACAATTTATTTTCCCATAAGTCCTCAATACTTGCATTAATAAGTAGACCAAAGATAAATAAAAAGGCAGTAAGCAGTTTCAAAATATATTTTTAAATCATTTAGGTTATGTTTGTTTATTAGTATTATTACTTTAGAGTAAAAAAAAGTGTTGAATTGGTCATAATAATAAAATAAGTATTATTGATATTAATAATAAAAAAAAATCCAATAAGCTAATGATCATATTTCCTGCAGTGTATTTGATATATCATGGCCTTAAAAAAAATTAAGAGTATACGCATATATCTAACTATTTAAAAAAAGATACGGAGCGGCGGAGAATCTTTTTAGCTGAATCTGGGCAGTCTTGAAAAGGTTAGTTTTGAAAATCTGGCTAAGTTTGTGGACCCCACCAGATGGTCTCACAGACCACAGGAAACAAGAACAGGACCCAGAATTGTGGCACTAGCCATTCTTCAAGTATCTAACCAACCTTTCCAAGCCCCATCTACCCTAACCTCTTTTTAAAACAGGCTACGTAATGGTCCAAATTGCGTTTGGCGCGTTTCCGATTTAGCATAGCCAACCTAATTGTTAAAATCACAATATTTGGATAAACTTATGCGAAAACCGAAAACATTTGCTATCACAACTACTCTGCTATTGCTCTATTCCATTGCGTTCTTACGTTTTGTAATTCTCTCGCTACAAAAAGATAACGTCAGGCCACAGCCCTAACTCACAATTATTACATTATTTTGCTGCAATAAGTCAAGCTAGTGTTGACAGTATGCCATGCACATATAGCTACATAGATGCTTGAGCGTACCTGATCTGTCGCACAGGCACACAGATGCACAGGTGTATACAATGTTGTTGTCATTTAAATGTGTTGAAATGACCAAAAAAGATAAACAGACATAAAAACATAGCCGAAAATGAAGCCAGGCTTCTCAGTTTCATTTGGTTTTGATGTGAGTGCGTCACAAAGTGAGCAATAATGAACGTGTGTGTGTGGCTCACATGTTTGTTTGAGCGTATCAAAAGATAAAAACGTAAAAAGCAAACAAGGTGACTGTGGGCAAGGAGTACGGGAGAACACGTAGCAAACAGTAATAAGCATGCAAGGCAAGCATCCTTTTTATGGGCAATGCTCTCGCAAACCCACAGCACTGAGTGAAAGAGAGCGAGGGAGAGAGAAAGAGAGAGAGAGAGAGAGATAGCTGGAGAGACCATCACATCACCATCACTGCCCGTCTGTGATGAATGACTCTTTTAATTAGTTGCCGCAGGAAATGCATGAATTGCAAAATGACTCTGTTTGTTTACCCAGCGACAACGACGACGAGCAAGTCTCATCTCTCACAGGGGTTGCCAACGGACCAACAACAACAACCACCAACCCACCCACCCACACATACAAACAAACAGGGCAGCGCATATGGGTGTGTGTGTGTGTGTGTGAGTGTTTTACTCTATGCGCTCATTTATTAAATAGTAGTTTTCAAGTGTCCTTCAGTGACATGTTGTTTGTTGTTTCTGTAGTTCGCTTCGTAACTGTCCCAAGCGAACTCCTTGCAACATTCTGGTGTTGCCGCTGCTGCTGCTTCGTGTGTGTGCCATTTCTTTTCCAAAAGTACACACTCAAGCACACACACACTCACACACACACACACACACACACACACACACACACACAGAGTGGACACAACAAGCCCTACAGCTTATACTTCATTATTGTGAATACACGAAGCTGACATTCTTCGCCCTGCACTGTGTACCGCCTGCTCGCTCATTGGGCTGCTTTTGCATTGGAGCTGTTGGCCATTTATTTGCCCAGACTTGCGGGCAAGCTTATTAATAATTTTGTCAAGTCGCGATACAACAACAGCAACAAAATGAACATTAGCAGTAAAGTAGAATATGTGAAATAAGTAAGTAGCTATGTATATGAGAAAAGTTCTGCAAAAACTTAATCGAATGGTGTGGCAAGAAATGTGTGGGCGTCCTTCGTTTACTTATTAGAAAATAGTTTAGTTAAATTGATGCAGTAAATTAATGAAGCAGTAATATCTTTGGCAGACAAGTTACAAAAACAAGTTGCGTCCCTTTTTTTGCTTAGTGACAAACATTGAATTTTCGACAGAAAATGAAATTCTTAATTAAAAAAGACTATTTTAATTAGCCTTACTTGCTTTGGTGGTCGAGGGAGAGATCTCAAAATAGATAATAGTGTATACTTAAATTAAGCTAAATATACAGAGACCAAGTGTGGTACACTTAGTTTTTAAATTCGCACAGACAAATTAACTGACTTCACACATTTAATTATATTCATACTCATTTAATCAAATATACGAATTCGGTTCGTTAGCGGAGACCAAGTAAATTTACCAGAGAGCAAAGCAATTGGTTCCTTTTGGCTGAGTGAAAAGACGTTCAATCGAACTGAAATGTGCATGTATAATAAATTTTTATGCGCTTTTTGGACGCAAGATATGCAACAATTGCCAATGCACGAAACGAACTCAAACGTCTAAATGGCAGCTAAAAAATCTTTTAGATGCGTCACTTGGGCAACATGTATGCTCTATGTGTGTGTGTTGAAAAGTTTCTAATCCAAATCAATTTGCATCAAGAGCCTCATTTCATTCTATTATTTCGCAGCCAATTTACGCCACTGGACGCTGCATGCTGCATCCTTGTGGACACATCATTTTCGATTACTTTGCACAGCAGCAAGAGCAACAGCAACAGCAAGGACTATAAAAAGTTAAGCATTTTGGTTTTCTTTTTTATTCTGCAGTTGTTGTTGTTGTTGTTGCTGCTGCCGCTACTGCTGCTATAAAAGTTTATAACGCGCTTGTTGACAATCCCTAATATGAAGTGGGAACAGTGCAGACGGCGCTTAGATCTCTTTCAATACACGTTTCATGTTGCCTGGCTGGCTCTGGCTGTCAGCAATTGTTTCCTGTATTTTGTGATGCAATTTAATGCTCTCTCTCTCTCTCTCTCTCTCGCTCTCTCACTCTCTGATGCAGAGAGTTGTTTTGCGCGTCTTGGTCGTGTCAACTTTTGAAAACTATTTCAAAACTGTAAATGACAAAATGTTAAATGGACTTTCAATGCCAAAAGACTACAAAACACAGTCACACACACACACACACAAATGCAATCAAAGACACAGCAGCATTGCTCTGAATGTCTCTGTCTTCTTAGCATATCCGTTTACACTTCTGCAGCATGCACAATAAATCAGCGCCTAGTTGGTATGCGGCGCTATCTCTCTCCAGCGCCCACGCTTGTTTGTTTGTTTGCCTTGTTTATGCCACTTTTCTTGCATTTCTTGCTGCGGCCGGCACAAAGTTTTGTTAATTGAGTTTGTTGAAAGTTTTATTAAACAGAGCGACGCCGACAACGCCATTCGCATTCAAGTTTTTTTTTATTATTTTGTTTGTTTTTTCAACATGCACAGCTTACCTTCTTTATTTTATTTTATTTTTTTTGCTTTTGTTTTCGTATTTTTAATTTTAATCCGTATTGGCGAGTTAAGCTCAAAATTATTCTCTCTGTCAGTTCTCTGACGTTTGCAGTTTGCAGGTGCCACGCATCAGTGGGCAAATGTCTGCTAGGGGCGTGGTCCATTGCGGTCCGATTGTCGCAGAGCGTTTGCTTATTTCATTGCAAAAAGTCAAACTATGTGCGAGGGCGTTTGACAGCGCACGCTATGCATGTGATGCGTTAACATGTAAACATCGCGTATACGCGATATTAAGTTTTATGCCTTTGCCACAGCCCAACACATGCAAATATTTGCGCACAGCAATATTATATAAATGTATGTACGGACAGCAGCATGTCAATGGATATTTAAATTGATTCTGAAAATAAGCCACATTAATATTAAGTATACGCATATGCCGCTCTAATAAGCTTCATTCGTTAGGAAAGCTCTTTAAAGCAAATGCATAAATTCTTGTCAATTAAACAAATTGCCAGTTGCATACATAATTCCACTGTGATAACTCTTGGGCCTTTAATTACCCCTTATTTTCAAACTTCAATTAATTTAAATGTTGCATGCTGCACACATTTCGGTTAATAATAATAATAATACACATGTTGTTTATAAATCAACAATTCTGTATAAATCATTGGCTGGCAACAATTGTAATTTTATGTGCCTTGAGCATTGGAAAATCCTTCAACCGTCCTACGATCAATGTGCAAACAAAATGCCATCAATATAAATAAATAAATCTCTGCTCTCTCTCTCTCCCTCTCCAAAACAACAAAATCAATTGCAACGGCACGCACAGCAACAATGACAACAATAAGCATAACAAACAGCAGAGCAACAAGCGCAATGCGCACGCAAAAATAATAATAACAATTTAATTAAAATATGCAGCAAAAACAAAAATTACACATACGCACTGTACACCAAAGCACATACAGACAGTAGCAGTTGGCGTCACTGCACACTGCACACTGCACAGCTTATAAAAATCCCATTTTAATTTTGTACACAATCTTTATTTTTTATCGGCATTTTAATTTATTTCCTTTTTATTCAAATTTGTGCAATGGTTTACTGTACATACATTTTTTATTATTTACTTAAGCGACATAAATAATTGACAAATAATTGAGTTGGTCCGGAATTACAGCTTTGCAGCTTTGATGTTATCCATAAATTGAAAAATCAGATTAATTACACTTTCTTACAAAACTACTCGCCGTTTGATTTCCGTTCCATATATAATTTGGCTACTAGCAGCAAAGATATCTTAATGTTGATTTACTACTAAAATTAAAATATCTTTTATACACTTTGAAATGTTTATAAAAAATGGAAAAATCAGTTTTGTCCAAATGCTTGTAACATGGAAAAGGAGGTGTGGCTGAACCCATAAACATTTACGCCTACAATATATGAAGGATTTGTATTCAAATTCAGCAACAAGCTTAAGCCAACATTCGACCGATTTCAGTCCGAGAGTCCGTCGTTATTTCCCAATTTCAAGTCAATTTTGTTAAAAGCTAGAAACGATAGATCGCCAATATTGAACTGAAGCTATTGCTACGTATTGGCCTATTTGGTAAACAAAAGGTTACGTCTGTCAATTTCTGAAAGGATATAAGACATATGTGCTTTTTAGTATTTTTCATTGCAACACGCTTTTATTTTAATACTATTTATTTATTTGAGTAACTTATCTCTTAGAAATAGCACCGATCAGTAAGAGTGGAGTCCTCTCTTACTCTTTAGTACAAGAAATAAATAATATTATCAGTATTGTGGGCTTATCTTTATTGTCAGACACTCAAAACTATATCTCAATCAGACGATAATTGGTAAGGCAGAGCATCGTTTTCTATCCATATTCACTACGACTGCTAAGTCTGCAGCATAATATTTGCACATAAATCATTTTATCAAAACACATGATACCTAAGAAACATTTTTCAATCATCAATATTTGAAGTAAATTGACAGAGTCTTATTAAATTCAAATTGGATGACCTTATCTTTGACTAATCTGTGTTGCTTATGCAATACTCTGATTTTATTTTTGGTACTTTTATTTGTAAATATTTGTGGCTTTCGCATTGCAAGCAAGTCATGCATACATTAGGGGCAGAATTGGGTAGGGTGGTAGGGTGTGTCTCTGTTTTTGACCATTGTCACCCCTATTGGGGTCGCATTGTTTTTGGCCTTGGTGGCTGTAATATATGTTGACCGCATTATGCAAGCGTCTGATGGACAGGCGGCAATGGCAATAACAATGGCTGGGTAATGATGACATCCAAAAACCGCAACTCAACCAAATTGGGCACATGCACATGCGTGTGTGTTTCTGTGTGTGTATTGTGTGTGTGTGTAGGGGAGAGATATTATAATTATATTAGTGTGTTCAATGCGCTGTTTGAAATGTTAGCAATCAATTCAAAATTAATGCAAATGCAGCAACATTTTCAACATCATACACATACACAGAGAAATACACATACTTAGATATTTACACTTGCATACAAAGCGCAGTAACCAGCACATGGACAAACAAAACATATCGCACGGAAGTCGTTGGTTGCGGTTAGCAGTGTTGCAATCCAAAATGTTGGTCGCATCAACGTTACCATTGTTGCTGTTGCTGTTGCTGTTGCCGTTGCCGTTGCCGTTGCCGTTGCCGTTGCATTGGCGTTGCCATGCCGATGCACAGCAGCAGCTGTCAGCGCAAACGCCCACAACTGTCAAATTCATCAAAATCGCACGAATGCACACACAGCTACGGACACTGATATATCTATGGTATATATATTGCGTACACATATGTATACAAAGATAGATAGTTAGACAGTTGTCGACTGTCAGCTTGCTACCTGAAAATGTTGCAACTGGGCATGGTTAGTGTTTTGGTGTTAGCTGAAGCGTTTTAGTTAGTTGAAGTGATTAGCATCGTTAGTGGCATTTTCGTTTGCAGCTAAGCGGAAATGCACTTTCAAGGGCATTGGTCAAATTAACAAGCAGCATTTATGAGTATTTATATAACATGTTATCATACTATACATGCTAATGTGCGTGTTCGTGTGCGTGTGTGTGTGTTGGCGTGTATGTTATTTTGTGGCTTATATTTTGCAACTAATTAAATCAGGTTGCATGTGTATTAAACCAAGCTTGCATTACTTTTGTGTACATTGCAACCTTAATGAATTTTGCTGCAAAGCAACATTTTGTTGATTTTATTGCCGCACTTTCAAAAGTAATTAAAATGTCACAATTTGAATTTTTTGTTTATATATTTCTTGTATGTAACTAAAAGCCCATAAAGCCACAACAAGGTTGTAAATGCTTTTGCTGCCAAATGCCTGTATTTGTCCACAAAGTAACTCAAAAAAAAGTTAAAGCAAATAAATAATTCTGTAAAAAAACGTTGGTCCCCTGGCTATAAAATTTTTAAAATAAATTTAAAAATAAAAATATCAATATCAAGTGCGCTTAAGGCTTACAAACTTATGCTCATGACAATGGCTTAATTATAACTAAAATCTAACTAAAACTATTTGTTGGAAACATTAGAAAATTCACAAAAGATTAATTTGGTTGACTAAATCTAAGAACTGAGTTGAGTTAAAAAACATTTTTCGAGTCTTGTTGACGGATCGGTCCGCACACATCGAAATTTATGTTAACTATACGATATACGAACAATACTAATATCATTAAGTGCTAAAGCTTATACCAACTTAGTTTCGAAACTTACACAAATAAAATAATAAAATAAAAAGTACCTATGATAGCTGTATGATATAGAATTGATTCAGACCATATAAATACATTTTATTAATATTATGTGAGCCATATTATATGAAAGGGCTATATTAGCATTAAAGTTAAGCATACGAGTTTGCGATATTTGAAGGGGACATTTTATGCAAATTTATATATTTTCATTATCATAATTATTCTAATTAATGCCTAAGGACTTGAGGTTATTGGCTTGTTTGTCTAACCAATTAGCGAACGTTTACTGTGCGTTGAATTAACGAACATTTCAATTAAATGTGTAATGTAACCCTATGTTGGGTGACCTTTTATTTCCATATCAAGGAATTTTTATTACTAAAATAAGCGCATGCTTGACATTATGTTTATATATGCCTGTTATATATATACATATATATGTATGTTTATCTGTTCGTTCACACACTTATATATTCCCCAAAGAAATTTCCTTTTGATTTCTCGCCGTAATTGGGTGTCAAACGTTACTCTTGTTGCTGGTCTACGCTTCATTCTGCGCCTGGCACTTATTGACATCTGCCACCTTGATACGTACTATACGTCCCTACGCTATGCTGTGTGACAATAAAATATATATATGTAAGTGTGTATCTGCACAGATATTGTACTTGAATGCGCACTCGTCGCACATAAGATGGAAATCAGGTGCTGCGCAGCGAATGATTGTCATGACGATATCGCACAAATTGATGCCAAATCTAGCTAAAGAGTGCGCAGAGTCACACTAGATCAATATTATTGCATGTGACTGACTAACTGACGGCCACGTCGGGCCTCAAAAATTCACAGGCGGCAACTCGATACTTCAATTTAATTGGCAACCAAATCAATGCTTTAATACGAATCTGCTGTGCAAATATTTTTGGCTAAGCAACAGTTGCTGCTGCTGTTGCTACTGCCATTGGGTACGCTGGACCCAAAGAGCCGGAAGTCATAAATCATATATGTTATATGCACAGAGTGTTGAAAACTGCTCAGCTTTGAGGCAGGCTAACCACAGGTGTTGGTTGGCTCAGTCTCCTTTGGGCATGGACCAAAATGTATGCAAGCATTTGCTGTTGTTGTTGTTGTTGTTGTCGTTGTTGTTGCTGCCCCCATGCTATATACAATGATTTTTCAATGTGGTGCAGTTAGTTTTAAATTTTATTTTCGTTAGCATATTTTTAATGCCGCCACTGTTTGTCGTGCTGGTCGACACTGCTCTCCTTTTATCTCCTGCCTGTGCCAAAACCACAAACGGAAGCACTTTAAAATTATATGAGGCCGGTGCCGTTGCCGATGCCGTTGACGTTGTCGAGGTCCGGCTAGCTTGCTCACATGCTTGTGTGTCATCAGCCACAAGCTGGTAACCAACGAAAATTCAACTCAGAAAACTTTTTACCAGCATTTGTCGAGCTGAGGCAGAGCACACTCGCACTCGCACTCGCATTCGCAGTTGCAAAGAGACACAAGTAGCACCCAGCCGTTATTTTATCTCTTGTATTTCTTTGGCTGGCAACTATTTTTCGGTTAGTGCCATCTGTGATGTAACTAAGCGTATTTATTACTTATTTATATACACACAAGTGTCATCTAAAAACTACGCGAGTCGCCAGCAATACCAACCACGCCTACACAGCTCCAAAGTATCTAACAGTTAAATAATTGAGTAGCAATCTAATTCAACAATAGGTAACAGCTCTACAGTTGCGAAGTAGCTGACATGAGCTCGCTTTTAGTAACTCCCAAAAAAAAAATATTTCTTTTAATATTTTAAGCCAAGAATGTGGGTAAATTTCAACTGATGAAATTATTTTTATTATTTTTGTTTTTATGATGAAAAATAAATATGAAACACATTTTTTTTTTTGCAATTAACATAAATCAGTTCCTATTTAATTCATGTTTTATGACTGTGTTAGTATACTTAATCTCCCTGACATTTAAGAATATTTTGTGCCTTTTAATAAAGTTAAAACAAATTTTTAAGTTTATTTATTTCTTTCCATTTTCTCTATGGAATGCATGAAGAGACTCACTATAGTCCGTGTTTATTTTATTATTTTTATACACTTTGACATTTTTCATTATATTCTAAAACAATAAAAATGTTTTAGATTATTGTAGTGAGTCTTTGCTCTGGAAATTTGAGCTTCAAAAATATTTGAATGCCTTTTTCACACCTTACAATCATTTAATTTTATATTTGAGTCTGAAATAGAATAGCTAATTATAAATTGGGATGAAAAACGTCCTATCGGTAGCTTTAAGTACAATTAATTAAACTGAAAATAACTTAATGCTATGCAAATGCCACTAGGCTGTTCAAATTTGTGGACTTCTTTATGCTTCCAAACGGAGCAAGCAAGCAATTTCAAACCGAGCTGTCAGCTGTGTAATAACTCAAGCATTTGGCATGCCAGCTAGGCTATATGCCATAGATAATTAATTAACTAGACTTTGGCAACGTCCAACCCTACTAACTAACTAACTAACGACGACTCATGCTTTTTATTGTGTAAACTCGCAAATAACTGGATTAAATAGCATCAAATGCTTTTAGCGTAGTCTTAAACAGGTGCAGTCCAATAGTGCTGCACACTCCCATCCACTAAAGTGTATACACTTGCCATATACGCTGCTTGGCAATACAAATGCTGTTATGCTTATGGCCAGCGCTGTTTGTATATGGCCGTCTGAGCATTTACAAGCCAGCGAGCAACAGTGTTAAGCTGCTTAAAATTTATTACCTTTTGCTTGAAATAACTTGCCAGCAGCACAACGCACACCAATGGCAGCCAGCAAACTACACAGATACACACACACACGCAAACACAAACACAAACAAGCACACATAAAACAATGCGCAATGATAATACAATAAAATAGCAAAGACAAAAGCATTTCAGCAAAAGGGCAGGAACAATAACAAGTGGCATTGTAATAATGCACAAAAAACAATAAATATAATAACCTGAAAGGTCTGCACTTCCCAAGGAGACACACTCCATTTCGACGACGACGACGAGGATGATTCCTGTGCTATGTCCTTGTGCATATTTGCACAAGCTTGTGCAAGTTATGCTCATATTTACCGTTATTGTAAAGCTGTTTTCCGTATTAATTGGTTAGCCTGATTAAATATATTTCAATTAACTTTCATGTAGTTGGTATTTATGTTTTCCTTTATTCAATTAAAGCTACTTATAAAGAACTTAACATATACGTATTTTTCATTGGAATATTCCAACTATATGTTTTAAGCAATTTATATTTTTAATGGAAGTCTCGTAGTGCATATTATTGTTTACTATGAAATGTGAAGATCAAAATGAGAGGAAAATGAATACCAACATAATGATAGAGTCTAGTGAATATTGAGTGATCATTATGTATGTAAATTAAATAGCTTTTGAAATCTCTTTTATGGACAGCAACAAAACTTTTCTAAAATAGTCCACTGTCATTTCCCTTAGTAAAAAATGGGCACATTTAAATCAGCCGATAAATAATAGCAATAATAAATTATAACAATTTCTGCCAAATAATTCTATCAGGATTATATATTCTGGAGTGGGTTCAAACAGAAGAAATCTAATTAATATTCGATCCTTTACGAGAAGTTTTATTCTACGTGATCGCTTATATATAAATCATTCAATAATAAAGTTGTTTCTAACTAAGTTGAAGCATTTAATTAATTATGTTGAAAATAATGCTTAAATAAATAATTAAGTTAATGCCCATATATATTATAATAATAATTATGACAATGAAAATATGTAACTTTATTTTATAAAAATATAAGGTTGGATATTTAAAAAAAATTTTATTTTTTTTTGAAACTTATGGTAAATTGTTGAGTGAAAATTATTTAAATTCCAAGTGTTTCTCCTATAAATAAATCAGTTGCCTTTAAACTGTGTCGCATTCGCTCGCTAAAAATCATTTCCTTATAATGACTCAATCATGTCTTAAATATTTTTTTCCGCCTTACTTATCACTTTTTTCTTATTCTTAGCCCCGCACAAAAAAAGAAAAGAATTTGCACAGCTTTATGAAAATTCATAAATTATAAATTTACCCATCACATTACATTGACTTTAAGAGAGTGCGCAAAAAAAAAAAAAAAAATGAAACGAAAAAAACTTCCGTTCAAAAGTTCTTAATACCTTATTATTATCTATACAATAATTTTGTTTTTGACGAGGGCTTGGCCCCGCCTCCTCGCGCCATGAACTGTGTTCCAACATAGTAAGCAACTTGCAATGCATTTCCTGCGTTCCCCCACACTCCAGCACTGCTGTTTAAATAATAAATTTCAATTTTTAAAGATTTTTACGTGTTATTGAAAAGCTTTGCCCGCCTCCCGCCCACAGTTGACTACCCTAAGGGACATGACTTTCGCTTTATTATATGTGCTTGCTGTCTGCTTGCCCTGCTGCCTTCCCTTAGCTTGCTCATGGGCATTATGTTTGCTTTTTGTTCATATCAACATAAATAACTTATATAATGCTACACTTTGCTGATTTCGGCTGCCTGCCATTTTTATTATTTTTATTCTTTTAATACACTTTATATATAAAAAGAAGTTCGCATGTGGGCACGGCGTCACATGAACAGCAAATTGTTGACACCTCGTTGTTGTTTCTTTTTATTTTTGTGATTTTGACTTACCCTCTGGTGGCTAAAGACAAGAAATGATACGTTTGTTTCATTGTATTGTATATTATAAATTACTTTTTAATGTTTTCAAGACATGCCCCAGTGAACTGAGCAACAAACATAAACACAGACAGAGAGACAGTCAGTCAGTCAGACAGACCGCCAGGCCATCTAAGTGATTAAAATGTGTGCAAAAAATATAAAAATCTTTTAAGTACGAAATCAAATATTTATTTTTTACAAAAAGTTTATTTTTTCGAAAAGTTTAAGTAGCGCTGCAAATTATAACAGTAAAATGTAATGTTAGTTGCTACTTAGCAAGAAAATCTTATGCTTGTAAAAAGCAAAATTGAATAAAATAACTTTTTCCAAGTAAAAGCGCACAATAGACAAACTGTTGACTTGGGAGCCAACTAGCAAGTAGCTATATACATATTTTGTTAGTTTTTAACTTTTATTTGTCAAGTCAAGCGCCCTATGCTTGCCAGTGAGCCGAGCTTTCCCAAAATAAAAATATTATATAAAATATATAAAAAAGAAGAGAGCTCAACGCTGCTGCTGCTTGCTGTTGTTGTTGTTAACTTATGCCAACTGAAGATAATTTGCCATGGTAACCAACAGCCAGCAGCAACGAAAGCAAAGAACGCCATACATATAAAAGGGGTAGTTTGGAATGGCGGGAGCGGAGCTTGCGCTGCAGCATCAGGTAGTTAAGAGTTCTTAAGCTGGCACTGCTGATGTTGCTGCTGCTGCTGCTGCTGTTGTGGTTTTTACGTTTGTTGCTGCCGCTAGTTGGCTGTGGCTCGGAAGTGGGGGCGAGGTCAGCGGTGGGGTTACGCTTTTGGTAACGCTTATCCACTTGTTTTGTGATTTTAATGTAGTGGGCGAGGCTTTTTGAACATGGTCTAAAGATTGCTAGGGGCAACCAAAGCAAAAGCAGCTGCACATGCTCCTAGCTATGCTTTTGCCTTGTTGTACTTTTGAGCTACAGCTTTGTCTACATGTGTGTGTGTGTGTGTGTGTGTCAGCTTTGTTGTATTGTGCTCAATGCGACTTTTGATACACGCGCGCTACACACTCTTTCTATCTCTCTCCCTCTCTCTCTATCTCTGTCTCTGTCTCTGGTAGAGTCAAAGGCACTAGTTAAGGTAGAGCTTAGCTGCCTGCTGTTTGCCACTGCAACTGACATTTGTTTGCTTTTATCTTTACATATAATACTTTATTTTTATGCTAGATTTCTATTCACTCAGTCAGACTCACACACGTATGTATAACTTTAAGTTCCTAATTTTGCTGCAAACTGCAGCAGTCCTTTGATACGCATTTTGTCAAGACAAATACGAATCGTACATAAATCGCTTTTAAGGATACACGCATGTGCTGGGCAGCAGTCCTTTCATGGTCAGTCCTTTGCCATTTGTATGAAATTGGCTTCTGCGGCTGTAGCTGTTGCTTGTTGTTGGCTGCGCACGTAAGTTGAATTGAAATTGAAGTTCTCGGTGCTCTCGTCCTCGTTTATGGAATTGGAAAAACTGCTTTGGCGACTACTGCAATTTTCTCTACACACACTTCATGATCAGAATTAATTTAATATTAATTTTATTTTTATATATATCTAACATTTTGTGTGTTGCGCTTTTCACTCTCTCTCTCTCTTCCGCTCTGGTATGCTTGAGCTTCAATTCGTGCTTATGTGTGTGTGCCACTTGAGTGCTCATTTTAGGATTTTCTTCCGCTTGCTTCCGCTACGGTAAGCTTCATGTGTTGTTTGGTGCGCTTTGTAGGGCAGGGGCAAACGTCTTGGAACCTGCTGCTGCTGTGTGTGGACACCAGTGGAATTTTAAATTATATTAGCAGGGCATAATTTCGAATTAAGTTTAGTGCTCCTTTTTCCAAGTTTTTTCCTCTTTTTTTCGTTTCGCCCAATATTGGACTTTAGTTAAGTGGGTGTTCTGCTCGATCGCACATTTAAGTACTTGGATTAAATTTAGTAAACAATTTTGATTCAGTCGCTACTCTCAGAATTCCGTTTGTTTATATTCAAACTATAATTTAATTTGGTATGTTTTTAAATAATTAGGTCTATCAATAAAGCGTTGACTTTACATATTGTATTTAAATTAATTTGTCTTACCCTCAGCCAATCAAATCACCATGTTAAAGGTTAAAAAAAACATTTTTGACATATGCAACTCATCATTCTTGAAGGCTACCTGGCTGCCTTGTTGAGCTTATGCCTTTTTGCTTTTCCCTTTGCTTTACACTCCTTCCTTTTTTTGGGCACACCACACGCAATCAACGTGCTGAGAGTTTTGTATATGTTGGTCACGTTTGTGAGCCGTTTGAGTCTTTTGGGCTTGGGTTTGTGTTTGGGGGTTTCGTAGGTAAAAGTGTCATTTGATAGTTTGCTGAGAACTTAAGTTCATTGGGGGCTTAAAGCTGTTGCTGTTGCTGTTGCCGCTGCTGCCCTAACCCAAAGTCGGCTCTGAGCTAAGCCAATTAATTAAGAGCCAGCTACCATAGTCCAAATATGTCAAGCGAGGCAGCGAATGCTAGCCTGTTGCATATCTAGGGATGGTATGGAAAAAAATAAAATTAGCACAAAAGCAGAGACAAAATGCTCGGCTAAATAAATCAGCATCCAGCTAAGCAGCAGCTCCCAGTCGACCCCCAAATTAAGCCCAATGAACTTGCATAATCGGGGTCGGCAATGGATTGTGTGTGGGCCAAAGCGTTTCTGACTGTGGCAATATGGCGGCATTAATTAAAGTAATTTATCATTAGGGCCAAAGTGAAGCCAAATTCAAGCACACACACACACACACATGCACGACGGATGCGTAACAACCTTTGATGCCAGCCAGGAAGCCGTATAAATATTTTTTGACTTGTCGACTTGACAACGGACAACGGACAAAATGCAGGAAAAACAAAAATAAAAGATATGCTACATATGTATGCTAATGCTGTATACCATTTTGGCAAAGCATTTGTTATTGTTTCTCAGTATTTTGTTTTTTCTTCTCCTACTATTTGGTTGCTCTGGCCACGCTTCATTTCGTGCCAAGCTTTAATCTTTTAGCACGCATCTTTGGCATTTTTATTGTAATTTGTTTCGATTGCCTTTGCGTGTGTCTGGAGCGTATGGGATGGGGTGAGGGCGAGTGTGTGTGGGGGTGGCGTAAGAAAAATCTACGCAAAAGCACACGGTGAAAGCTACGAATAAATTATGCGTGTAATTCAACATTTTATTTAATGAAAACCTAATGAAATGCAAAATGCTAACACAAATGAAATAAATTCAATGTCGACGCTCAGCGTCGAATCGCTTGGACGGCTTCCGCTTTTTGTGCTTTGGCCCGCCCTTACCTCTGCCGCTTGCCTCATTTTGTTGCTGTGACGTTTGGCAAATTGATTAGGCGCAAAAGTCGCTGTAGCTGTAATGAACCAAGTGACGAACGATGGAGGGTTGCTTCCATTGACTTTGATTAATAATGTGCGCTTTAGGCAGGTACAAGTTATTAGTTGTGCCACGAATATGCTGAGCAAGGCAGTCATTAGATTAAAAGTGCGAGTGGGAGTACTGCCAAATAATATACAAGCAGTATGGCAAATGCTTGGAATCGCTGTAAATATGTTATATACTAAGCAATAAGCGTTACCATAATTATAGACCCTTGACCCACTGTAAATATTATCAGACAGTACAGCAATACTAACGGTTAATCGATGATCGGCTGAGAGGAAATCGCTAGCGCTCTCTTTAGATGCATGATCTAAGATTGAGCTGAGCGTGCTCAGGTTAACCAGCGTAAAGTAAACAAAAGTCTGTTTGCAATGAAATGTCAATTTAGTGGTATTCAAATATTATTCTTACAATTCACATCGATAACAGCAATTAAAATGCTTCTGATATTAAAAATAAATATTTTATTGCCGCTCAATACTTTTTTTGTAAAATATATATTTTGTTTATTATTTGCTTCACAAAAGAACTATAATTAAATATGTAATCAAATTCAATAGACAATACAATAATTGTAGCTGCATACCCAATGTCATGAAATTCTTCTTGTTTAATATTTATTTATTTAATGTGGACAATGGATTGGCAACGGTAAAAAATGTTATTATAAAAGTAGCTATTATTATTAATAGTAGCTTTTAAAAGTTAAACAAACTAACGCTCACATCTAACGTACTCTCTTAGTAGTGAGCTCTTATTCGTTGTATAATTTGTTAACATTTTTATTACTTATTTACCCTTTTGCAAATCAAATAATTTTTGTCATCATCTTCACTTGCTGCATTAAAAATTGCAAATGGCAAAGCGATCAACTGTTGAGTGCATCGGATGTTTGCTGTGCGATAAATTTAAACATGTTAAGTGCGCAGGTTTCACGATTAAAGTTAAAGATTCGATTCTTAGTAAAAGCGGCTTAAAATGGTCATGCGAATCTTGCCGTGAAGCTGAAGCTGACATGTCTAGGTTTATATGACAGACTAAACTCAATTTCTATGCTTGTAGTTAATTTATAAGCTTCGAGACGCAGATTAAAGCTCTTAAAGCTTTAGACGAATATCAGTTGGTGACGACTATAACACCTAAAAACTCTAACGATCTAACATTGGTAAGCGGTCCAGTAGCAATTTGCGCAAGCATAGTTGTAAATGATGCTGAGGCTGGTCCGCCATCTAAAATTTATAGGTTCCATACTTCCCGACCAGCTCCTAAGCCCTTATTAGCTGTTTTTATTTCTAAGCTTCCCCCGGATTTTTTGGTCGAAGATGTAACGGCTTACATTCAAGCAAAGTTTCCTAACCCCTTAATAACTGTAGAACAATTTAAATGTAAATATTCTAGAGAGATATCTTTATTTAAATTAAATGTGCCACCAGAATTATTCGACACTATATGTTGTACTTCTTTCTGGTCACAAGACTTGCTTGTTACAGAGTTTATGTTTAAAACTAAAAGCAGACCAACTGTATCGCTGCCAAAACTAAATTTTCCTACACTTAAACCTACTAATGATGCAAAAAACTAATTTCTTCGTTTGTTTTAGCATATCAAAGTGTTAAAGGTATTTAGTCTAAATTAGCTAAACTATATATAGATAGTATCTCTTACAAGTACAATGTTCTTGCCTTCACTGAAACCTGGAAACCTGGCCTGAAATTTCTAGTTCATAGATGTGAACGTCTTTCACGAGGTGTTGGTGGCATATTAATTGGCCTTGAATCCGACCCTTTATTAACCGCTTTGTCAATTGGTGTAAATACAACTTGTTAAAACTATACTGTTCTAAATGTAAAGTAATGTCCTTCCATAGACACTCGCCTCACATAGTCAACTACAACATTGATCAGTTACCTCTCAATAGATTACCAGAAGTAAATGACTTAGGTATTCTCCTTAATAGTAAGCTAAAGTTTGACGAGCATGTTTCTCTGACTGTCAGTAAGGCAATTCAAGTTCTCGGCTTTATCAGAACATGGGCTAAAGAATTCGATGACCCTTTCACAACTAAATTACTTAATACATCTCTTGTTCGTCCGATTCTGGAATATGGCTCTTGTGTTTGGTCTCCACAATACTCGAACAACCAGAATAGTATTGAATCTGTTAAAAAAACATGTTATTATTTGCTTTGCGAGGCTTTAACTGGGTTCCAGGAGTTGATCTGCCATCTTATACTAATAGGCTACTTATAATTAGTCTCCCGTCGTTAACTAACCGCCGGACTTTGTTAGGTGTCATGTTTATGCTTAAATTGGTTAAAGCTATAGCGAGCAGCTGTGACGCGTCCGCTGTTTTATGTGTATGTGTTCATGAGTGCATGCATGTGTTTGCTGCGATGCCCTAGTCAAAGTGTATCTAAAAGTTGGTGGCGCCCAACTTTAATTTGTCCACTTGTTATGCAATGGTAATTAAAATCTTACATACTTTAAATTAATTTGCATGTTGCAAGATGCAACACCATTTTCGAAATCTTTATATATAATAGCACAATTGTATTAACAACATAAATTTGTAACCAAAGCGTATAAATTATGTTTAAATGTGTGTGATTGTCCAGGGCTCTGACAAAGGTATGTTGGAGAGTGTGAGCTAGAGAGAGTCAGAACAAGCCAAATCCCGAGTCAATTAGAATTAGCCACGGTTTGAGCGCAAACAAGCGCCAAATTCATCAATGCCAAAAAAAAAAAAAAAAAAAAAACACGAGTGCTGCCAAATATGCTGTTGCTATAATAACAGCGACGAGAGAGTGAGAGAGATAGATCGAGGGAGAAAGAGTGATATGTGTGTGTGTGTGTGGCAATCACATTCATTTCATTTTGCACAGAAATTTATTTACATGCAGATGTTGGTTGGCTTTGGCGGGGGGAGGTGGCAACGCAACGGCAGCAGGCCACTTCCGCCGGAAACTAGCTTTTAACCCCATGAACCGGTCTAGGCGTTAATATGGCGCTTGACGCCGAAGCTACCAATTCACTTTCCCACTACAGCTCTCTCGCTCTATCCGTATCTTTCTCGCTCTTGCTCACTCTCTGGACTCGCTGCGTAATGAAAAATGCAAATTCCCAGCGGCTAAATTCAAGCAAACAAGCAAAGCAGCGCGCTGAGTGGCTCTCGCGCGCCCGTTTTGTATGAGTAGACAAATAGACTCAGCAACTGGCTTGCCATTTCCACTGCCTCTGCTTGCCCCATGCCGGTCGCCGCATGCCACATAGCAGCAATACAAGATGACGCAGTGCAACAGCCGTGGCCAACAATTGCAGCCAACGATGCCGACGTTCTCCAGCGTATTGTGTGGCAAATGACAGGAAATTTAAAAGGATGCCTTTGTAGTCATCGTCGTCGTCGTCGTCGTCGTCCCGCTGCTGCTACTGCACAAGAGACAACAACAGTCACTATAACAAAGTACTGCTCTTCACTCTGCTTCCTTCTCTGTCTCTCGCTCACCAGCGCATTTTATGTTTTCATTCTTTCCATCTCGCACACTTTCTCCGTTGCCGTTGCCGTTGCTGTTGCTGTTGCTAGCTGGCGGCTATAATTTCAATGCTCAACTTGATAAGCAGCTTAACCCACGCACTGCTGACAAAAACGGCCGCGCTTGCTCTTGAGTGCCACACTTGACCCGCCGCACTCTACTCCAGCTCTCCGCGCTTGTCTGACAACCCTTTTTGATATTTGTATGTTACGCATGCAGAGCTTTGTTTCAAATTTCACGCATTTAAATTAATTAGCTGCAAGCGAAAGCAAAATCTGACTGACTCGACACTTGCGCTACGGATATTAAGCGTTGGAAAAACGATTGCACAGCCAACTTTGCTTTACTTGGCAGCGTAACATTTATCAGAAAGGATTTCTTAGAAAATATTTGTTGCTCAGCCAAAACGTTGATGAATACAAGAACTTGTTCTTTTTGAATATTGATATTGCAGAGTAATTTAAATATACTACTATGTGCTACAATATAAAGCTAATAATGCATTTTTGAGCTACCAATCGACATATATATTTGGGTTAAGTACAGTTATTTTATGTTTATTAGACCTTGTATGAGAGAGAGGCATTGCTCTATCGAGTACTACTATCGCTCTTGAGACTATCGATAATACGCAGAATCAAAATTTGTCAACGAAAGATGTGAATAAAGCTTGTCTTCAATGAAAAACTTAATCCAACCTAAAAGAAAGAAAATAATGTTAGATTAAATAAAATATTACTAATTCATTTTAGATGAACTGTATTTAAGGCAGCAAGCTTTTCAATTTATCTTCAACTTAAAAACGATGGCTTGAGCTAAACGTCCAATTGTGTTGATTTCTTGCATGGCAATTCAACGAAATCTTGTTTTCAACGAATATAAAAGCAGGCTGACTGTTTGCCGCCTACGCACAAGCACTAAACGTTTATAGCGCATTAGCATTGCCTTGAAATATATATCTCTGTATATATACTTATGTATATAAAATGGGTTTTGGTGCTGCTTTACGCAAAGATTTCTGCTGGCCGGCTGCTGGCAACAGCCAATGGTCGACTACAAAGTTCGACGTAGCGCTATTAAATTGAACAACGGCTGTCAGCGGCGCCTCAGCACAATAGTTTATGAGCGCAGCTTATGAAAATCCTTTTGTTACACAATTTTACAGTTATTTTAAGTTCTTTGAGTTACTCAAGCAGACAGGCCAAGGGATGTGTGGGAGGCGGTGCTAATTTTGTCATCTTGTTGGACGTGCCAAGCTGCCCTCCAGCTCTAAAGAATCCGGATGCGCTGCACTTTGTCCTCTGTCATGCTGTTGGGCAATTAAAAACAGTTGACATGGCTGCAAACAGTGATGACGGCGCTGCCTATAAACTAAGCAACGTGCGCTTGCCTAAAATTATGCTAAGCTTGCGCGTTGGCAGACGCTAAGAAAAGCGCAACTAGACAAAGTACGCACAACGTGGCGAATGTACACCAGAAGCAGCAGCGTCTGCAGCAGCTACTAAATCTTAGCTGTTGCAGCTACTGCTGCTTGAATGTGTCCTGCTGTCGTCGGCATAAGTACTTAAGGCAACAAAGTAGACTTTTGCATGCAAGCGCACAACTTTGTGTGCGCTGCAAGACTCGGCAGCTTGGCAAGGCTATTGACAGCTCCAACAGACCGCCAAGCAGCATAAATAAATTCGTGTTTGCCTTGCCGCTGCTTTCAATTTTTTTCTTCCAAGCCATTTTGCACAAGCACAAAAACTTACACAAAGTTGCTTAAAAGAGGCTAAAAAAAATAAAAAATAAAAAAAATACTTTTCGGAGTTAGCTTTAAATGAGTTGTGCATAATATGCTGTATGCTAGCACGGGGCAGATAAGCCGCTCCACGCCACGCCACCCACGCTCAACAAGTTTTCTCGCTCATGTTGTCAGCTTAGATAGCTGGATAATATCGTTAGCCAACTGCACAAAGCACAGTGAAGCCAAAGCCAACAGCTGTTATGATTAAAATGTAAAATAAAGAAAAATGTATATTGTTTTGGCTTAAGCAAAGAAACTCAAGCAGAAAAGCAGCTACATTAAAAAAGAAAAATATTCAACAACAAAAACCATTCAAGAATTAGTATATGCATTTAAATATTTTAAGTGCTTGATTTTTAAGTCCTTTCTAATTACAAATTATTTCTTTTTTTTTTTAACCTATCCTTGAACTCTCCACACAAACAATCAAAAAATGTTACTTAAAAAGAAACTTTTATTTTGGAGCTAAAAATTGGATTATTTTATCAAAAATTATTTTAAAACGTAGATTTTTTTCAGTGCTATGTATTTGAGCTTGAGCTCGCACCACTGTGCCTTAGGCAATTGCATTGAGATTTGCCTGTCACCAGGATAGCAACGGCAGTGGCAACGGACGAGTTGGCAGCTGGCACGCAGCTGCTAATGTGTCTTGGGTAATTGACTCTGCAAGTTTTGCATTGTTGTCACGTGTTGTGTGTGAGTGAGTGAGTGAGTTAGTGAAAGAGCGAGTGAGAGAGAGTGGGATAGTGCTAGAGTACTAGTGTGTGCGTGTGTAAGCAAGGACTTGGCTACGCTATGCCTCAGCGATATGCAAATCAAAGTCATCATTGTTGTTGGCAGGTTGCAGGCGACAAAACTAGCGCGCAACTAGGCAAACACTTCCGCCGGCCGGAAGCATAAAACAAGTCGACAGCGGAAGTTCGCTCTCAATACAACACCAACCCCCCATTCCCTACCCTCAGTCAGTGCTATGATTAAACTCGGCTTGTTGCTGGCTGCGCTTATTATAATTATTATTTTTATGTTTGCGTGTATGCGTTGCGGGCACGGTGACATTTTGCACGTGAGCTGTTTAGCCAAAAAGTGTTAAAATGGCATAAAAACATGGCCAACAGCTCAGCGCGCACATGCACGCGATATAATGCGATATATGGTGTGTGCCTGTGTGTGTGTGTGTGTGTGTGCTATTTTTGCAGTCTCCTTGGAGAGTAGGTGTTTATGAGCGCAGCAATTAATTTAAGCGCCGCTCAGCATGGCCATAACTAAATTTATGGCCAACAACAGTTTTGTCAATAACTTTTCTCCCACACGCACAGTCACATGAGTGCTAATCTCGAGGACACTTCATTAATCCACCGCGCCAGTTAATGCCATGCATGTCGGAGTAGCAGACAAATGCTCTCCAGCTTAGCTAGAACTCCATGGAATTTATGAGCAGCGCGCAAATGCAACTGCCAGGCAGCATATCAAATTATATGGCGGCCGCAGCAAAGAAATAACCTCATGCCAACGCTCAGCCAAGCGCAACGACCAGGTCCTTTGCGTTGCCTGATGCCAGCTGGATAAATTGTGATGAATCACAGCAGCAGCAGCAGCAGCAGCGGCTGCCTCAGCCGCACCTGCAACACCAAAAAGTTTCATCGTTGCTCGTCTCAAATAATACGGCTGCTCCTCTAATCATAAATTTAGTTTGAAACGCGCAACGAAATTTTCAAATGCATAATTCAAAATAATTCAAAACACAGTGGCGTTGATTTCTCCTCTCGTTCAGCAGCAGCAACCTCGAACCCGCTTATGCTATGGGAGACATGCTGATAACCGTGTGCATCACTTAAGATATTAATATCCTTCCTTAACATACATGTCTATGAGTTTGGTGGAAGCTGCAAGCTGATTTTGCTTATATTCAATTTGAATGATGGTATTAATTTCGTTTTTGGTTAGAGGTATTATAGCCGCATCTGTTTGGGAAGTGCATGTAGGTTCGATGCAATTAATTCAATGTCTAGTGCAGTCTTTGCTGAGACAGGATTGTGAATTAATACTAGATTAATAATCAAGCAACAGCTCATTTTAAATTCATTACATCCCCCAAAAATGTAAGTCCATTGACTAAGCCACAAAACTACGACGAGATATTTTATAACCCCAACAAAAGCTGAACTACGTGATTACCAATGACCCATAGATACTCCCAACAAGTTATTCCCCTTGTAAACTCAGATCCAGTATTAGTATTTGTTGAGGTAGTCAAATTTTCTTGGTTCTTTAAATATTAATAGTGGATTGATGTGCTTGTTATACTAATTGCATTACTAATTAATTAGGCGAAGTACTGAATCTTTTACTGAAAACGAGTTATAATCAACCTCAGTTAAAAACTTTTAAAAATGTTTTCTATATGAATATTTCTTTACTAATTGGTTTAAAATCTTCTTTCGTTACAGGTAAGTCTGCAATTCAGATCGCAAGCAACCGCTGCTGTTAAAAATTTATTTAAAAAGTTATTATGCCACTGACGTATGCGATGTGGTAAGTTGTGTCATTGTCTGGCCCACTTGTCTCTCTCTCTCTCTCTCTCAGTCACTTTGAGAACAATTACCAATGTTTACTGTCGCATCCTGGGCTGTGATTGGGTGCCTGCTGGCAATTTATGTGTGTGCATTGCAATATTTAATAACAAAAAATTTGCAACAATTCAATATCACTTTTATTTGCGTAGCTATAATACAGCTGCGTATACGCGCGGCATTGCTGTAATCACACAAACATATACTTTTCACTCAATTATACACAACAATAAATATTGAATATACTACAAACAAACATGACGCAAGCACAGTGGGCAAGCACTTTATTTAATAATAAACTGTGATTACCTCTGCCCAATAGCAGCCCCAACCCCATCCCCACCCCTACCCCTTCAACTTGTATAGAGCTACCCCAGTGCTCGCTTAATATGCATTAAAGTGCAATTCATATTTATTTGTGCAAATTTTTCGCATTCGTTACTCATATACAGCGGCGTGCAACGAATGTTGAGATACACTTTTAAAAATGAACTGAACATTTTCGTGGCTAGTAAAAGTTAAAACAATTCATGTTGAGCTAAAGCGTGCTTAAATAATAATTTCCACAATTTGTTCAAAAAATTCTTAACAATAAATATCAAGGAAATGTGTGTGTGTGTGTGTGTGTGTGTGTGTGTGTATGTGTGTGTGTTTGGATTACATAATAGCGTTGGGTACAGTGAAAAGAATGTTTCATGCGCTCCATGAGCTATGCTCACGCATAAACAATAAATAAGGCTTCATAATTTTTCTTCATTGAACTCGCCTGCACCACCCAGAGCTTCATCATTGCCACCCGCATTGTTGTCATTGGCAACCCGGCTCAGTCAGTACACGAACCCGAACCCGGCCCGGACCCGGACTCGGACCCAGACCCAGACCCATTCGGCCATGGGATCGTAGCTGTAGCTGTGCCGTGCTCAATCCGTGGCCGTGCCTGGCAGTGCAGCAGTTGCTGCTACTGCTGAATCCTGTGAACGTGCTTTTGTCGTAATCCTTTGAATTTCGTTGCAATAATTCCACTTGAATGTTTATTTGTGTATACAGCACACACAAACACACGCACTCGCAGAGCAACAGCAACATAGCGGCAGCCAGAGCGAGAGAGCAAGTGAGAGCAGAGCAGTGGGTCTTACAGTTTATAAGGTTATTGTTTGCGTCATGGGCGGCATTTTAAAACGCACTAGAAGCCTGCCAGCGTGTTACCTTTATAGGCAATACTTGCTCTTAGCCATGTTGTTTGCATTTCCCTTTAGCTGCTCAACACTAGCAAATAATCTTTGGCTGCAAATACGCCACTGTGCGAGCAGTGCTGACAGGTGCTGAGCTGAGCTGTGTAAAAATCTATAAATTTTTCAGAACTGCTTTACCATTTGATAAGCCATTGATGCTTTTTCCATTAGTCAGTCTGCAGCTGCAGCTCAAGAGGCTTATGGCTACTAGAATTATCAGTTTTATTTAACATCTCATTTTCTTTGATACTAAGCTTATTGCAAAATACCTCGGCGTATATGGGTTAATTGTTTCCGATGTATGTATTTACTTTACGTACTAACTTGTGAATATTATAAAAATATGTTGTGGTATAATACCCTGAAAGTGGGTATGAAATTGTCCAGTATAATATGAAGAACCAAAACATCTCATCTGGAAACAGTTGATTTATTTCTGAATGTTGGCCGAGAAGTACTTAGAATCATTTCCAATAACAGAAACTAAAGAGCGTAAGGGATCTGGTGTGGTGGTATTTTTTACTTTTCCTCTAGCACAACATAATCCAGATTCACCAGTGTATTTTAATGCCTTAAAATATTTAGAAATTATTTTCAGTCCCCAATTTCACCAATTAGTTGGAACAATAATTAATTGCATATCGTAGTGAACTGAAGCTCGATCAAATATCGTAGGATATATTTATTTATATAGAGAGAGGTTTTTTTAAGCACTTTAAATAAAAACGCAGTGAAAACTCATTTTAATTTAAATAAAATAAAACAGACTTTATTCTAAATGGAAGCAAAAGTGATTTCAAAATTAAATTTATAAATTAAATTGTCTTAGTTGTAGTTGAGTTAATTGCAGTGAGTTAAAACCATATCATGAAAAGATGATTTTCTAACAAAAGTATTCGCTATATGTGTTTCTTCTATTATTGCTATTCTGTTTTTCTGTATGACATTGAATTTCGCTCCGATCATTAAATAATTTTATGACTAGTAATGTTACCAACTTCAAAAGTTAGCTACTGGGATTTAGTCGGAGTTCGAACACGACGTGAGGTGGAGGTGTGGATTGGCCTTCCTTGAACTACCTGTTTCACTTCACCCTACTTGGGTACTTACTAGAGTAATTCTTTTCACTAGTTCCAGTAAGCGGTTTCGTGGTGAATATACATGGCTAACGGTTAATAAATAAAGTAGAGGGGGTTTCCTAGGTCAGCTATAAACTGAACTTGATTTAAGTTCTTCGAGCTTTGATGCGTAAGACCCGCTGAGCGGGCAAGCATGCAAGGCCTAATGAACTTAAATCAACGCTTAAACTCTCTTTATTGGCATACCAAAGCTGCTTTAAAAGTAGCTTACTTTAGGGCCTGCTAGTAGTAGCTCTTGTCAATCCAAGTCCAACTGCAAATTAACAGCACAATTGCTTTGGCCGAACAATGGGCCGAGCTGTGTGGCACTCTGCGCAACAAGGCCAATGAAAATAGACAAATATACAAATAGGGACAGCTTGGACAGTGTTGGGCAGCGCTGCAATTGAGCTTTGGCCAAATACCAAGTCAATGCTCAATTTTGAATTTATGCAGCGCTTGTTTTGTTATTACGTTGGTGGGCGTGGCTAGAGCTTATTTCCGGCAGCAGTTTGCCTGCTCCAATATCAGGGAAAAACCCGCATGCAAAGTCGTTATGGCATGAACTGCAACAAGCAACTGCTGCTGCTGCTGCTGGGTACTACGGCTGCTGGAATTGCAACCCAGAAGGGTATTTAGGGTGCACGGCCGTGTTGACGCCTGTCGTGCGGGGGGCCTGGTTGGCTGCTTGCAATCTCAGTTTGTGGTTAATATTATGCTGCATTTCTCATTTCGCGTGGTTTGCTGCTGCTGCTGCTGCTGTTGTTGGCTTATTATCGCTGGCAATGCCAGCGCAAACACCGCTGCCCAGACTAGCCCCAGCCTACCGCCTTTTGGGAGGGGGAGAGATGGACTACTGCATCCTGTATACTGCTGTTGGTTTATCTGTTTGTTGGTTTTTGGGTTGGCGTCGCTTGGCCTTCGTTGTTATTGCAATGTTTTTGACAAATAGTCAGGGAAATGCACACGGATGTCTGTTTATTGTGCCGTGCATGCGGTTTACGTTTATCTTCAACTTATGCAGACAGTTTGTGATGCGCCTCACTAGACCTCAGCACACCCACACACACTCTTTACGCTGTACAGGACATGCTGTGGTCTGAGACATTTTCGTAGCCTGCCATTGTGCCTGGCAGCAGACACATTTTGTTGTGGTCCAAACGTTGCTGCTGCTGCTGCTGCTGCTGCGGTAAGGCTACTCTGGCCTAACTGTTTTTGCATTTGGTGTATCCATTGTGTCTGCTGTCAGGTTTGTTTGCAACTTCTGTTTGAACTCGTCACTGTATTTTCCATAATAATCTAATTAAGTCCAGTTTATATTTGCAGCAGCAAGTCAAATATAAAGTGCAACTGCAGCAGCATGTTTACTCACTAGGACTCCAAATCAAAACAGTCCAGAAACTGTCAATATACATTTAATTACATCTGGATTTTATTGCTTATGTTAAAACCAAATTCCCTTGAAATAAGTTTGGAAAGCTTGAAGTGCCACAGAAATCACTTCCGCTTGAATTTCGTTTAAATCTCATTCCAATGTGATTTAATTTTAGCGAAATGAAACAGCTAAATGCTCCCATGAATTAAACTCTCGGAGCTCTGTGGCACAGCGGAAATGGTCTTAGCGGAATTCTATATGACTAGTAAATTTACAAATTAGATCAATAACTATCAATAACTGGCCAATGCCAATTGATGTTGCACAGAATAGTGCCTAAGGTCCATTGAAGCAAGTTTTTTTTTTTTTCTGTACAGCTTACGGTTCATGATTAGAAGCTACAATCAAGAGAGGGCATCAATAAGTATTGAATATCAATACTGATCGAGAACGTGCAGAGACGGATTGTGCCGAGAAAATAAGAAAATAATTTTTAAATATTCTGGGCCAAAATTGTTTTTCCTCTTTATTTGCTTTGGAGGAGTAAGAAAATTAATATTCAAAAATAAACTCGGTTTGCTCACATACCACATTTGGTGTCTATATATTTTCTGAATTCTTGATGCTCATGCATACCTTTGTGCGAAGCAATCCCATTTTGATATGATTGTTTTCGTTGTTATGATTTAAGTTATAATAATATATGAAATATGAAATTTTACTCTAAAGCGAAGTGCATGATTAATCTCCTCAACAAAGATTATATAACGAAACAAAGCAGCTCAAATCATACTCTGTGAGCGTATGGCAATTGCAATATGTGTACGCTTGCAAACAATTGATTTTAGTCTTTTGATGGCATCCAATGCACGGACAGAGTTAGAGGCAGAGTTAGAGACAAAAGGCAAACAACATAGATATGAAATGGTTCATCAACATGCCGAAATTTTAAATGCCAATTGTAATTTAAGCCGTTCGTTTGGGAAATGCATTGTCTTTTGCATTGTATAGCTGGCTGGCCTGGCAACACAGAAGCAGCAGCTTAATTAGCTAGGTCCCATGCCGACATTAATTACAGGTAGACAATGCAAGGACAGTTGATAAAGCTTATAAAGCAAGCAAGTGTGTCTTTTGCAAAGTGAAGCCATAGATGCGTTTATTAATAAGCTGGCTTTGAAAGCGCCTTAAACTAATCGATGCATTATGTATGGAAAAACTTTGTGTCCATCAGATACTATATTGAATTAGGAAATTTATGCAAACTATTATTGGGCTTAGTGCCATAAACAAAAGACTAAAACTTTTGCAGAGCGCGTTTTGTAAAGTATTCACAAGCCTTGCGGCGGACACACAAAACTATGCTAAAGTCAACTTACAAATTGTGTATATGTGTGTGTGTGTGTGTGCTAAATGCTTAACTCAATTATGTCTGGCTAAGTGTCTTGACGCAAAAAGCTTAAAAGTCGCAGCAGTATACACACTCTCCCCACGTCTTTTAGGCTTTCAACACTGTAACAAGCAGCAGCAGCTGCGCCTAATTGCAGTCAATACACACATACAGGCACACAAATTCATTTATACATGCAATAATTTGGTTTATTATTGGTAGCGGCGTATCGTACTCATTCGTGCAAACGCACAGTGCTCTCGCTACATTTGCCATAACTTTTAATTCAATTAAAGTGCACAGGCCCACTGCCATGGCAAACAAGGAACGTCGGTTCGGATGACAACCTGTGCAGCGCCGAAAAACTTAATAACCAATTCGCTTTGTGGACCAAATACACTGTGCTGCTTTTAAATGTGTTTTTGCTTATAAATATTTGAACAAACGCAACAAAGTCAGCAAATTAGCTCAAAGTACTTTTATCGTACGTACGCTAACCAAATTATCGATGTCAGCAAATAGATTGTGTACTGAATATCTTAAAGCCGATTGACATTTCTCAGTTTTATTGCAGCTCGAGTTACAATCTTGCAGTTTGCTTTGTTGTGCATTAAATTTGTTGCACGGTTTTCAATAAACTGTTTGGTGGCATCTATGATTTTGAGCTTGTTAGCCAGCTTGTGGCTGCCATATGGCAAGCTACATGTGACGCTTTATAAAAATGCAAACTTATGCTTTTCACAACATTGACCACAATGCCCGCCCATGTCGTGCCTGTGTGCTGTTAAAGCGGAAGCACAAACACACACACACTTATAATCCAATTAAAGGTAGCACTGTAGTTGGCTTTTAGCGTGTGGTGACCAGCTTGCCGGCTCAACAGCCCAGCAATCTGTGTGTGTGTGTGTATTCCCCCGCAGCCACGGCCATCAGCTGGTCACCTTAAAAGCTTTTACCAATCGACAACTCGCCTTGATTTTCAGCATCAGTGCAAACGGCGTGGTCTAGTGGGGTGCAGTGTGGAGCTCTGGGCTGCTGTCGCTGTTCGCGTTTTACGTATACTTAATTTGATTTTTCACACAGCCACCCATACACATACACTACTACTAGCAGTGGTCATGCTCTGATTTTCATAGCGTGCTCGCACTTGGGCAAAAAGCAGCAGCACCAACGACAGCAGCAACAAAAAATCTAATTTCTGTGCAATTTAACGAGACATTTACGTTTTTTCATTTGATTATCTCACAGTCAGTTTGGTAACGGGCGCACAATCTGCCGGCACGCCCCCGCCAATGTACCCTCAATACTTGCACGCCACACAAAAAAAAAAAAGCAGCCTTGATTGTAAAGATTTGCAGCGCTTAAAAAGTAAAAATTCTCAAATGCCAGCGACTTACCTTGTCATTGTATCAGTTGCAGTTGAGCTGCTTGGCGCTATGTCTGCTTTTGGAGTCAACTGAGTTTGGAAGAAGATCAGAAAACCAAAATCGTCATTGTATCAGTTGCAGTTGAGCTGCTTGGCGCTATGTCTGACTTTGGAGTCAACTGAGCTTGGACCGAAGCCTCAAACTGTCTCACAAGAAATTTTCAGTTTGGCACCAAAGTAACTTAGTTTTAGTATTATTTAATATTAAAAGAGTCCAATCGTTGAGCGTAGCTAAATTATATAAGAGTATTTACGATTCGTTAGGTTTGATTTGGCAGCAATTTGCAGCCAAATCACTGTGGATTGCCTGAACACTTGCATTTTGTAGCATACTTTTCTGGGCTTTACGTAAAAATTTTCGTGTAATTTGTTTTATGTGATTGTCCATTTTGGATTCACATTAGCCCCGCCGCAACCACAGCAACACACACACCCACACACACACGCCTTCTGTGTCTCTCCCTGCGCTGCAAAGTATGCAACAAATAGCATATGTAGTAGTGGGGTACGCACACCTTTTGTGTACGTGATGTCATTATGGCCAAAAGGTAAATTTCAGCTGTCGTACGCTAAACGACTCTCCGTACGCGCTGTTAGCTTACGCCACTTGACTCTCGCCTCTCTTTCTCTCACACTCCGTCTCGCTCCTGATCACGCTGCAGTATCTCTATCAGCGCTGTTGTATCTCTTTGTGGCTGAGTTTGGCCAGCGAATTCGCATACACACATGCACCTACAGAATAGAACGTTTAATGTATTTGACATTTTGAAAGTCAAACCGAACTGCAACAACTGAGCATATGCAGTACTCTTGCTACCAGACCTCACTTACAGCTGCCGCGCAGATTGCTGCATCCTCAATTTTACCGTTTAACATGCGCCCAAAGCCGCGCTGCACATTTGTCATGCGAGATGACCCGATTCGTGTGGTGTGCTGCCCCACTCACTCGACCCACTGGACTGTTTAGCGCTGGAAATTTTTCTGCCTGTGGTCAGCGCTAATGTTGTTATTGTTGTTACCGTTACCGTTTCTGTTGCAAATTTGTAATTTAAATAAGGCGTAATTACAGACTGGCCAGTGGAAGTGATTAGAATGCCAACACGAGCCGTTGAGCTTGCTTTTGAAATTACCAATGAGTAGACACACATGCTGTGTGTATTTGTGGTAAAGGTTTTTCGGGATAAGCGATGTCACTTTTATTGATATGTGAGCCTGTGTACGCGGGTCATTTCCGAAAATCACTGCTAGCTGCTATTGGAGCCAAGCCTTCAGCAACATTTTTAGTCAGGCAGAGAGGTTAATTAAAGTAACTTGCATCAAATGAATATGTATTCATAATTGCCCACAATTAGTGACTCACTAATTTCTAATCCAAGCACTTGCTCTAGACAACAATATTTCTTGTTGTGCTGGTTTATTTTCAGCGTTAATTGGTTTTCATGGCTTTTGTTTGTGGCTCGTTAGTGTGACTAGAAAATGCCACCCCCAAACATTTAGTCTTAATTAGTGTTGGACATACGACACAAAATTCGAAATGCAAAGGACAATTAATAAGGCGCACCAAAATTTGACATTCATTGGACAGCGCCGACGAACTTTATTTTCCTAACGCTCTATACACTGCTCTACTACTTTTCTGTTCTTTTTTTTATATGCTGTCATTTATTTGCTTTTATTTATGCATTATTTTTATGGTCGACAGTCTTCATGTTGCTGTTGTTGTTGTTCTTGGTGTTTTTTTTATGGGCTCAAAGTCATTACGCGGTTGCTATTGTTGGTTCTCTGACTAAACAAATATTATGGCCATTAACTAAATTGGTCTAAAAAAAACTGTGTGTGGCTTGACTACTATTATTTGTATACACTAGCATAGGGTCTAATACTTTAGACAATGAGTGTGTCACACTATGTTTTAGAAGCGTATTTAAATGCTTGTTTACTATTGCTTTGCTTTTATACTTTTCTCAACTCTGTATTTGTCGGCCACAATAAATGTTAGCTTTTAATAGCGCCCATAAACTGGTTGCTCTGAAAGCTACTTAAATTTGCTGCATAGTGCTTCTCCTTTGTGCTAGCTGCAGTTAATTACGCTCAGCTGGTGGTCAAAGCAATTAATCAACAATTTTGTCAACTCTCGGCTAAGTATCGAGCAAGAGTAAGCAAGTATTTGAACTTTTTTCCTTCAAATTGTTGCAATTATGCAAATTGTAAACTTTTTATTTCTAATTTATATTTTTATGCTATGGAGAACCCTTTTCTCTTCTGGGCCAACCTGGGCTTTGTTGTCTCATTAGACGCATAATTACGCCGCTCAGTGTTGACATCGCCTTGGGATCTGCTGCGCTTAAGACAAAATTAAAAATAAATTACGTTGAAATCCGCAAGACAAATCGAAGGCTGTGCCTTACAAAAGCAAAAAAGAAACTCTGTCAAAATTAGCGAAATTAATGCGCAAACGAAGCAAAACTGTCAAGCACAAAAGAAACGGGCGTATGTGTCAAATACTCGCGCAACAAACGTGAGGCAAGGGCAATGATTTCCTTTACTCATTATGTGCGGCGACAACCCTATATATCACTCAACCCCTGCAGATTGAAATCCAATTAATGTTGCTGATGGCAAGAAATACATACAAAAAAAATATCAAGTGCAAGCCGAAACCTAAAAAATATGCAAAGCTTTGAACTGATTTTGTGAGCTCTCCGCTACTTCCTGTGCCTGCCAGCCAGTCAGCCAGCCTTTGATGAGCAAACGACTTGGAAAAAAGGGCTAGATGGGCGTGGCGAAGGGCAAACAGTGAAATCCTTTTTAAAATGCCAAACGCGTTGCGGCGTTAATATGTCAAATTAGAGCGAGCACAAGAGAGCTGGGAGAGAAACCGGAAACTGTCAACACAATAGCAGTGACCGCCGTATCGAAAATGAAGTTTGACGAAACTTTCGCGCTGACCTGAAATCCAATTGAAGGGCCTTGCTGGCGCTTAATTACGAAAGACTGCGTGGCGAATTACACGACAAAGCGAAAATACAGGTAGTTAGCGAATAAGTTAGAGACAAAGCTGACAAGTTAACTTGGCTTACAACTTAAAGCTGCAATTAAATTGTCCAGCAGTTATTTTGAGTAGAGCTGTTGCTATATCTATAGATATGGACATTCCATAAATGTATACCAATTATGTAGTTACCTATTTGTATTTACAGAGCCCGCATAAAAACTACTTTATTAATGTGGCCCACGTGTACTAACTAATTACCATCAACCCCCTCTATTTATAATGGGCAAGGGCTCCCTTGCCATGCTTATTTAGCATATTTATTTAGTCAGCGCTCATAATACAAATTTATGTAGGTTTTTGTGTTCTATACAAACAAACATTTTGTGCGCTGAAATAAAATTAAACACCGTACTGATCATTAAAACATTCAGATAATAATTGTTACAAAAGTGTACTACTTGGAGTCATAAAAACCAAAAACTCCAAAAAATATTCCATTATGATAAAAAGCAACATGAATTTAGCATGTTTACGCAACAAAGGATGACCCTTATTTAATGCTCACATGCAATTGCAGCAGTCCATGGTGCGCTCTTCACATCCCCATACGATGGAAAATTAAAGACTTAAATTGGTTCTCTTTACATATCAGCGTAAGCTGCGATCATCACAGAATTTAATGATTGTAACTCTTTAAACTTTTTAAAAAAAGAATTGTAAAATATAAATACCGAATATTTGATTTTGATTTTTTAAATATATTTAACACAAAACTTATGTTAGTTTTCAATTATTTATTTTCGAAACTTTTAATTTCAAAATTTATAGAATTGTTTTTTGAATGAGAACTCATTTATTTGGAGGACAAATGATACACAAATTTCACACTTTTAAATAACTTCTTGGGGTTTCATATTTAGCTCATCACTATATTTTGCATATTTGCTCACCAGCTTTCATCGCGACTCTTCTGGGGATAATATTTGTATGCCTTCTATAATGTGTATACCAATTGGAAATTATCAAAATATTCTTACCCAATAATGCACATGTCCTACATGCATTCATATTTCAAACCCATAATTCATATATTCGAATAGTATTTTTGGCTGGCATAAACTTAAAACCATTGCATTATTTCATCGCATACTTTGCAAGCTAGCGATATGCATAAATGCTTAAAATTGACCATTGACTGTTGGCTTTCGGCTGGCCATGCATATATTCTCCCGTATATCTCTTGCAATTTGGCTTGTTAAAGGGTGTGGGATGGAGTGGCGGTCTCTCCACTGGGCCATGTTCGTATGCATGTCTCTCTGTGTGTGTTCCCAATTAGATTTTATTGTTTTGGTGCGATTGCAGTTGCCATTGTTTGTGTTGTTGTTTTGGACTTTCTAATTGTTGTTGTTGTAATTAGTGGAGCGCAAACAAATGTCGCCTAATGATTCGTTGACTGCCGTCGAGCGGCACAACAAGGACGCCATTTTGTTCTGAACAAACATACACACATAAATCCATACATATAAATGCTTGTTGATGTTGTTGTTTTTGTTGGTTTATTGGGTGTAATTACATATGTCGCGCTCGCATATTTACATGGCAATTGGCTGCAGACATTGTAAATATGATTTACAGTTTTGGGTTTTAAGCCACTTTTTTGACCTTAAATCGTTTTTTGGCCAACCTTGACAAAACTCATTAACATATTGGTCGGAAAAATAACCGCCGGTCAAAGCAAACATCAACACACACATACACACACACACACTCACATAGGTATATGAAAGTTCAATAATAATTAGTTTGCGATTTAATTTTAATTACATTGAGTTTTCTCTGGATACGGCTCTGCTGCTCTGCTGGCATCTTGTGTGTTGATGTACAGCTGCGTGTTCGCCTCCGGCGGAAACTGCCTGCCAAGACTGTAATTAATATGGGTCCCAAGAACCAAGACAACAAACTTGACATACACATGTGCAGTCTATGTGTGTGTAAGTCTATGTGCTCGTGTGCCTTGGATTGATGGCCAAAGCTGTTTATTTATTTAGTGCACGAAAAAGGGTTTTGGTTTCGTTTCATTAAATTTCGCCAGAGCCATGTATCATATGTGTAAAGTTCGCTGTGGGCAGTGCCGAGCTTCGAGAGACTTGGAGAAAGTAATAGATTAGTCAAGCAAAAGTCTATGACAGCAAATACACATGATGGAGATTGAATTACTGTTGAATAAACATAAGTATTCGACTAAATACCACAATCCGTTTTAATTGATTTGTAGATCTTGTACAATGGTACAATCGTGCTAAATTGTGCAAAACCTATTCTTAAAAACTTGATATTAGAGCGTAATATTATTTGTCAGGAATCAGTCTGCACACAACGTTTTATAATTATGACACATGTACCTCGCTCTCCCTCCGAGCATTCAACACAATATATGTATTTTGAATAGATTTATAGTCAAGTTAATAAACATTAAATTTAAAAAATCTAATAAAATGTTCTTACAAATTCGACACTTTTATATATTTTATCGTTTTAAATGCGACGGACTCGCATTGAATGATAACTTCAGCTATTCAACTAATCTTGTTAACCCTGAGTTTATTGGATAAGCTGATATTATCTACTTATGACAGCTGCACAGTCCATTTGCTTTTTATAGTTTAGCACAACAACAACAAAATCGCAGGCCAAATAAAAGAAAGCAAAGCAAAATCAAAAAGTCTGCTACATCATCAACAATATTTCACTTGATTTAATTTTTGCCTTGGCCAGGAAAAATTTGTTGCAATTTGCACAAATACACACACATACGTTGAGAGCTGGAAGAGCTCAGGGCTTGGCCCTTTTGGCCTGCCTTTCTTATTCGGGTATTTTGATGAATTATTATGCGCAACATAATTTTCGCCAGCTCATGACACTCTGAGCTTGCTATGCCTTCGCTCCTTCGCTCTGTTCATGTGTACATGTGTCGGCCTGGCCGTCAAAAAAAGTTTTTCTGCTTCGGCTTTGCTTTTATTTATGCATGCCTAATTTATGAAAATTTGATGTACTTGTAAGCTATTTGGCATGGTATACTTTTATATTTGTTTGCACATAACCGCAACACATGCTCGGCTCATAGCTATCTATGTGTGTGTATGTGTAAGGCTGCTGTCGATGGTGCCCTCTTGCCGCTGCCGACAGTTTTATATTTATTTTCTGTTTTGTGCTGCCTTTTTTCACGCTCTGACCGCGCTTCAAAACTTGCGCCTAAACAAATTACTTGTAAAACTTTTCAAATACTCGTAATTCTACATGATGTTGTTGAGGTCGTCAACGCAACGTCTCGCTGCGGCAGCCCCCCTTTTTCGATATGAAGCAAAGTTACCGTATATATGTGTGTGTCGCTATGTTATCGCCAAAGTTTACTAAACCAACATAAATACCATTTACTGCACAATGTTGCCGGCAACAGCAGCAACAACTACAACAACAACAACAACAACAACATCATAATAATAATAATGTGTAAAAGAAGAAGCAGCAGCCGATATACGCACAGCACGCAGCTTTCATAAAAATGAGCATAGCCTTGTTGAGCTCTAGACAACGGCAAAGTCAACAATTTGCTAAAAGCTCAACCAAATTCAATAACATATTTTTTTTTAATTTTCAATTATTGTGATTCAAGATTATAACTAATATTTTGGGCTTAGGTGTCATTTAAATAGAAATAAATGAAAATTTTTCTTATAAATTAAGAAAAACATAAGAGCTTATGAGGATCTAAAACGGACATTAATCTATAAAAAAGACATTCTCTAGAGCCGGCGACTTTAAAGCTACGTATATTACAACCTAATTATATTTGCTAAATTATACTAAACTATACTATAATACTAATAATAATATAATACTATAATAGGATATGAGAATGGCCTAGGTTATAAACCTAGTTGACAGGTCTTGGGGGTTTTGTCTTTTAAGTCGTCTACGACCCACGTAGCATGTGAGACGTTGTGCAAGTGCATTGGGGTGCAGGGCCAATCTACAATAATAATTTTTGGCCTATAGTTGCAGCATGTCTCCAACCATTGGAACATGTAGGTCTCTTTCTATGTCCCTGGTTCGCATGTACCATGGTGCATTACACATTTTTCTCAGTATCTTGCTTTGCGCAACCCGAATCTTATTCAAGTGCGTTTTCGCCGCGATACCATACACTTGTATTCCGTATCTCCAGATTGGGCAGAGTATTGCCTTGTAGATATCTTCAAGTATATCGAAGATACATTGCTGGAAGCAATTACGAGGCTACGTGCTTACAGGAGTTTTATTACTAATAGTCTCCACCACTCAAGCTCTTCGCTCCGAAGGGTGCGATTTACAGTTCGATTCGTTTTATAGAGTTATTTAAATTTATAGTTATAGTTTGAGTTTCCCAAATACGAACTTGCGCTTAAATGAACATCGTAATATGCCTCACTAAATAAGCTTCTCTTAATTTCTTGATGACGAAAAACATATTGTATAGAGCAAAGAGTAGCTCAAATTCACCATGACTACTTTTTGCTCTATTCATTCATGAAATATTTCCTACTTTTTGGCGAATGCATTAGCTGCCATTCGTGGCAATCCTCAGGCCGTCGCGCCCGGTTTTTGGAATATATTTTCAATTTTGCTGACTACTTGAACCTAACTTTCTGCATTATATACACAGCTATTCGCCGCTTCCAATGTCATATGCTAGAGCCAAACATGCATCGTTTATTTTATTGACTTTGGCACACACATTGCATATGGTTGAATCTATTGATTGTGTGTGTCTCTGTCTGCGTGTGTGTGCGGAAATTCGAATAAGTTGCCGCCCTACCAATCGACAACAAGCGAACAACAAACAACTGTTCATCAATACTTTTGGTTGACAAACAAGCGGACCGCTGCAAACTCCCCAAAGCAGCGACAAAGTTGTAAATTTCTTTATGTGTGTGTCAAAGTGACTCACTGCTCCATGTGTCCTGAATTCACGTATGTGTGTTTGTGTGCATATGTGTGTGCTTGTCAGTTTTCTCTTAGTTTCCCATATTTGCCAAATTTCTACCTTACCTAGCCCACACGCACATTTTCAACCAAATAGCTACAATTTTATATTTGGTATCAATATTTCGTCTTGTAGCTTATTTGCCAGCCTCACAAAAACTTTTTTGTGAGTGCGTAAAAATAAAGTTTTGTACGCACCCAAAATGGTCGGCAAGCTACTTGTCGCTACTTTCACTTGTCGTTCAGGCAAAATGCGTACTGAATCCTTTTTCTGATTTTTATTAGCAGTGCAAGCAAAGACTTTGTACATTTGATGTACAACAAAAAGGGCTTGATATGGATTTACTTGCAAGTCGCCGACCTTTCAAAGTTAATTTGCTTATAAGCCTAAAAAAAAAATAAATAAAATGTTGACATAAAAACTCAAAAGATTTAAAGTTTTAGGCACAATTAAAAATACCAAAAATTTCTAATAAGCTAAAACTTGAAGATCAATCGAACTGGAATTGGAAGAAAATACTTCAATGCGTGACTCCAAATGGGAACAACTGCTTCTTCATTTGTAAGGCTTTGGGAAGTTAAACTAACTCTCGAGAGCCTCGACATACCAATCGTAGAAATCTCTTATCGTCTTACAAAGGCCGCAACTGTGGACAACTCGGTTTACATACTTCGAATTTGCGAGAATCTAAGTTTATATGTAACAAATTCAACAATACTCGATTTGTCTTTATTTTCAAGCTCCTTTGAGTAGCTCTCATCCCACAGAATTGTCGCGCTTCCCTGCGCGCCTTTAGTTACTTTGAATGGCTTACAAATTTCAGTTGAGCTGGCATACATGCTCCCAGCTTGTTGCGCAACCCTTTCGTCTGGCAGGAGGAGGCTGGCTTATAAATAAAATTGAATAAAACGGAACTGTCACCAGCAGCAGCAGCAGCAGCATTAGTAGGAAAAGCAGCATGAATATGCCAAGAAGGCGAGAGTGCTGCCAATAATAACATTAAAACATTTTCTACATCAATGATGCATGACGTACATCAATACGTCATTGATCTATACGCATAGCATTTTGTAAGCTCAGGCAGGCCGAACTGATTGATTTACATGCCTTGCCACGCGCAACAAAAGCTTTGACATGAAATAACATTGGACAGGCGGCAGTTTAAAGCCAAAAGCATATCGAATCCATGGCCTACAAGCCAAGTGAGGCGCATAATCGAGTGAATGTGTATATGGTGCGGGGCTGAACGCGTCTCGTCGCATTAAATATCAATTTTGGTTATCTGCGCGCCTGTTCCTGTTGCCCACTTAGTTTTATTAGACAACCGCACAGCGAGCAAATTGCTAACAATTTCCTTTATTATAAGTATTTTGGCAGCTGTGTATATGCCTATATGTATATGTGTGTGTGTGTACGGGTGCTACGTGTTACAGCCACCAGCTGCTGCTGTTGGCGTTTATAAAAAATGTGTTGCCTAGCCCATAGGCGCGTATTACTATAAATTTTTAAACAAGCTGCTGTTGTTTTTGTTTTCGTTGTTATTGCTGTGCACAGGTGTAAAGGCCACGTTTTTTTAAAGCCAGACAAGCTACAACTTTTATGAGTTTTACAACAAACAATGTGTGCATGTGTGTGGAAATCACAATTTTATTGACAACTCAAGTTGTTGTTGATTACTTGTATATGGAGCTGACAGCCAAGACGCGCACTCTCACACACACGCACACCCTTTTAAGTTTATTAAATTTGACAATTCCTTAAACCTGCCTAAGAGCTTAGTCCTTCTGCACTCTGTCCAGCGCTGCCCACTCAAATCCCTGGCGAGTGCGTGCCTAATGCCTCTGTTCATTTTGATGTCCTGACTTTTGCTCTCAGGCAAGGCATGTTGGCTATGCGGCATACAAAGCAGATTTAATAAATTAATAAAAGATATATAAAATATTCTAAGCAATATAATAAACAGACATTTCAACATTTTTATGAATTCAATTGCCTTTTTGGTAGCTTATAATATTTTTTCTTAAGCTTAGAGTAATCCAACTTCGTAGCAATCCTAAGCATTGACCTCTGGGCTCCATTATTTTCCTCTAGCTTTTGACAAGCCGTTTTTTCTTGGGCTGAATGTGTAAGGGTCGAGCTTGGAGATTGCTGCGTGTGGTAGGAGAAATATTATTAAAAAGATTCTCTCATTTTTTTTGCGACATGTCATAGATTTTGTGTCAGTTGTTGTTTGATTGATTAACGCTTGTCAAGCACGCAGTACATATTTAGTTCCATATGCAATTTGTTCTACCAAAATGTTGGGTAAAACTTGAAAGTGTTGACAAAATGCACTGCCGATGGTGCTAATCAAAAAATTTGTTGACACCCAGTCAAGGCAGGCAGACAGGCAGGCAACTGCTAATGTGTCGACGTTTGTCAAAAGTCATTGAACTGAGCAACAAACCAACCGTATGCAGCCTTATATTCATATATATATGTATAATCTTGCAACAGAAACTGCTGAGCTTGTATTTATTATTGTTTTCTTGGACATGTTTGGTGTGAAAATAAATTCACTTGCCTGGCATTTTGACAGCTTGGCTTTAAATCTGCAAATCCTGCTGTTGTGTTTACCTTTGTGCGGTTGCTTGTATTTGCGTGTGTGTGTGTGCGCCTGCAATGTTGATTTATGCAAACTGGCGACTATTTACTAAGCACTTTTACTCAAACTTGCTGGTTATTGTTGTTATTGCGGCTGCACCGCAGTGCTGTAAAATTGTCAGTGCAACTGCAACGAGCGGAGGAGGAAAAGATATAAAATAAAAGAACATAAATCTTTAAAGTCAAAATAAATATGATTCCAAAGATCATTTTTTACTCCGAAACCGTATTTTATATAGTTTTGAAAGTAACTCTGTTAGTTTTAGTACTTATAAATAGTTTTAAACTTAATGGTTACTTTATTGAAATTTATTGCCATTTCCATTTCATTTGCTTGCATGGAGCATTACAGCTTTGGCACTTCATCACAAACATGGCCAAGGCTTTGGCTTTTACCTGTATTTTGGGGGGAATTTGTGGAACTCGCCTCTCCGAAAATTTATAAGCGACTTGCGTCAGTATCTGTAGCTGTTGCTGCTTTTATTTAATACGAACCCCAACGCAACTGTTGTAGTTGCTATAAATAAAACAAGCAGCACACACACACACACAAACAACCACACTTGCGTAGGTGGTTGGCTGTGTAAATGTGTCGGCTATGTGCGTTTGTGTGTGTGTGGCGCACTTTATATAAACTTAGATAACAAACAGCTTGGTTATTTATTTTTCTTAATATTAACGTCAACATTCAGCGCACATGTTGCACGCATAGTCGAACCCAGGCACAGGCACAGGCACACACCCCACAGACATAGACGCAGACACAGACAGAGACATAGATAAAGTCATTTACACACACACACACATTCACACGCGGGCAGCGTTAGAGAGCAGCGACTGTTGTAATATTTGCTGCCATCTTACAGGCGATGCGAGGTGTGCAACTAAATCACATCAACAACAACGCTAGAATTTATACCTGTTTGCCATTTCTGTGTGTGTGTGTGTGTGTGTGTGTGTGTATATATTACTGCTGGTGTCTATCTACTTAGCGTTGCTTATTTTGACTTTATTAAGCCAAAACACGTTGCATAGCAGCTAAACACGCGCGTGTAAATACGCACACAACTACAGCTACAACTACAAGAGCGGCAACCACAGCTACAAATATGTTGGCTTTGGGTAACTGCGCAAGGATCTGTTTGCCTGTTTATTTAGTGTCTCGCTTTATTGGCCAAGCTGCAACGCCGATCATTGCGATTGTTTACATAGCACTACAAATTGAAAGTGCTAATAACTTTTAAATTTCAATAACGATCAATCAAATTATTTTCGGATATTTTTAAAATAATCGCAATGATTATAGCCAGGTGAATCTTTTTATAATTATAAGTATTTGAGATTTTTGAAAAGTATTGAAAATAACATTACTTCAAAATAAGATCAAGTCAGATCATAATTTTATATTATTCTTTAATACTCTTAAGAAACTTTAATGAATTGAGCAAGGCTTCTTTAACTTCAGGTTCATTGCTCTCCCAAAGAAAGCTGGTTTCCTTAATTCTACAAAATTATTTCCCTTTCAACCTAAGAATTCTTAATATTTTTGTATAGTTTTATATAGTCAAAGTGTATAAAAAGTAGTCAACGTCCTGCGTGCCCAAATCTACAAATGTTGAACTATTTGATTATCATGAATATGAGCAAATGTACGAGACAAGCATAAGAAGGCGTGGCAGACCCCAGAGAGTATATATATATTCCTGATCAGTCTCTCCGTCTGTATGTCTGTCTATATGAGCAGGCAAAAATCAGAGAATATAAAAGCTAGAGTTACAAAATTCATTGCATCATTTTTTTTTTTTTTCATTTTAATTTCCATCGATACTTGATTATGTTGAAATCGTGTAAGCTTGAGTACGACTCATACAATCATCAACAGGAACTAATAGTTATTTTATTTATTCATTACTATTCGTATGTCTTTACGAATTTTCTTTCAATCATAAACCTAAAAATTCCCATAGTAAACTTGCAGACTTTTTCTTTTTAAAAAATGGTAACATTAACGTCTGTCACCTGATTCGGTTATTTTTGGGACACACTGTTTTGACAGCACGGTGGGCTTGCTGACGCACCATACATGCAGCATGCACCATGCACCGTGGTTGCTGACGTAGCTGGTGACGCTAAACGAAAACGTGATGTGACGCGTGAGTTGTAATGTGCGTAAGAGTTTGTGAATGTGTTCGGTTAATTTGAATGTTTGTCCAAATTAATCGTAATAACCCAGTTAGTGGACACTGCGTTGCAGTCAGCAGACTTGTCATGCAATATATGACCCAATATTATTGATACCTACGGTGTACAGAAAGTTCTGGAAACTTTATTCAATTATACGAATTGAGTGAAGTTGCATTTTCCAATACGAGCATCAGCAACTTGAGCCACTTTAAGGCAAGGCACTTAACGGGGCGCATCATTTATGATGCATCATATGGCGGTGCGTCTGTGATTTTTGCAACTACCTTAAACCACTTGAGTACACTCGAATCATTAGCTACCAGTTGGAGACGGGGCCAGCGGTGGGTGGGCTGGTAGGTTTGCGCCTCACACCTGAAATGGTGATTACTTGCGCATGGCCTGAAGGACGCTTTCATTAATCTTGCTCACAATGCTCAGGCACTGGGGCGCCTACGTCGAAAGCTCAGCTCGGCTCAACTCAATGGAGCATGAGGTTGGTGAAAGTGTGTATGGAGTTTTGGCTCTCATACACGCATCGTTGGGCGCTAGTCCACGCACGCTAATTTTTCATCATCAAGCGTCGCTCGACGACAATAGCCATGTTGACGATGCTGCACAGAGAGAATCTCTGGTTTTGCTGCAACGCCTCAGGCACAGCCTGCAGCAGTGGCAGTTGGTGTGAGAGCCGTTTTCCATTTCGTTGCCATGTGCAATTCATCAATATCATTTTATCAATTTTCACCGCTGTCCAACAAGCACATACACTCAACTCTGTACATATATGTACCTAGCCTACCTCTCCCTTCTCAATCGAGTCACACACAACTCATCTCAACTGTATATCACATTGCAATTTGTTGTCTATTTGCTGAAGGATATGCAGATTTGCCAGCGCCTCAATACGCTTCAGCCCCCTCCCCAACCCAGCGCCCACTGCTGTCGTTTTTCATGTGCATCAACCATGTTTTTCACATGCATATATGTATGAATATTTTTTTTATTTTTGCCTGCCTGCCGTCTGACTCACTGACTGACGTGAGAGTCTGTGGGCGTGGCTGTTGGGCGTTGGGCGTTGGGCGTTTGGTTGCTGCCTGCCTGGCTGCAATCGCCGTCGCGTTTTGCAACTGTAATTCAATTTTAACAATTTTTCAACTGTGTTATTGACGTGACTGACGCTTCGACTGGTGATTTGTTGCCGTTCCCATTGCCGTTGCCGTTGGCACTGCTACTGCATCTGGATATTTACAGCACCGTTAGGCCTCTCTTGTTTGTGGTTGTGTTTTTCTCTATATTATAAGTGTGTGTATGTGTGTGGTGCGGCTTGTGTTTGGTCATTTGTTATTTGCGCTGATTTTTCATTTGGTTGTTGTTTTTGTTATTGCTATTTGCTTTTGGCTCGCTCTCAGGTATCACATATCGTTTTCTATAATCAAATATTGGCATATACCCATTTCTCTGCTTTTTTTGGGCCGCAGTTAATTTGCACGCGCACAAATTGGCTGCGTTACATTTGATATTTGGTTTATGGGCTCCATTTATTTTTGATTTGTTACATATTGCTAACTTTTTAGAATTCCAAAACTCAATTCAACTTGATCAATTTAGCTCTTGAATATCCCATACAATTGAAAGAGTAGTTGAATATTGGGCATTGGTTTATGTTAGTTATAGATCTATAGCAAGGAATGTTCAAGTATGCTATGCTAAAATTATTTAGAATTAATTGCAGATTCTTCGTGGAATCTTTTTAAAATTATTATTATTATTTGAATAGGGTTAGTTGAAAGGTAAGAATAACGTTCTGTTAATGTTATCTATATTTTTCTGCATTGCTCATATTCAAATATAACAGAGTATTACATTTAATTGTCAGACAGGATCAGTTGTAAAATTACCTTGATCGAATCAGCACTCAACAAAACCTACCGCAATCTAGACCGAAAAGAGCTATACGCAGAATCTCCTCGGAGTGGAGCACATAGTATCAATTTATACATTTATACATAAAGTCAAAAACTTTGTATTGCAATGTAAATCTTCATGATTATTTGATATTATTTTTGAATGACAAATTGGCAAGCTGCCATATGCTAGCGAAAAATATGTAAAGCCAAAAAAATAAAAATTATAATATTCGATATCAATTTACCAAATTCTTTAATGTGAAAATAATCAATTATCTGAATATTTGTATTTGCTTATCCTGGCCTCTCGGCTTCATATTAAAGTACAATTATATCATATCTTTCTCGCTCGCCTGACAATGTTTTTTCCATGATTTTCCTTATCTTATTAAAAACTCAGCTTATTCTTACCTTAAAACAATTGTATTAACTTTTAATGATAGCTTCAGTTACAACCTAAATATGCGACAGTTATTTATAAATAAATGCTGCACTTTTAAGTTTACAAGAAATATCAATATCACATACTCTACTCAGTTGACTTTTAGGCAATTACTGTTGATTGGTCTTGCAAGACCAATAAATGAGCTTCTCAGCTACGAACAGCTGATCTAGGCCTAATATCGTATTTTGGCATTGCACAGTGGTGAAGAAAGCTCGCGCGCTCTCTTCTTTGCGCTTGCATTCTAATAAGCTCTTCTTTGTGCGTGCATTCGGCACTGCACTAATAAAAGCTCGCGCTCTCTTTGTGCATTTTTAATAGTCGTATCAAGTTCGTCGATCCATCGCTTAGCAAAAGACTACTCAGGTCTTATTGCATTTAGATACATTGTCTAATTCGAGACAATAGTTAATAGTTTATCACAGCCCAAGTCGGGGCTGTTAGTTTAATTATAATTCGTCAGCATAATCGATCGTGCCTCAAGACTACTCGAGTCTTACGATACACATATACACTCACATATCGTTTTAGGTATTTCGTCTATTCGAGACAAATACTTAATAAAATAAACTTGTAAGTGTAATAAAAAACAAAATTCGTGAAAAGTGTTTTAATTTTCGAACAAAAAACCTTTTTAAAAAACAACTTTCTTTTTAAAATATTCTTTGCTAGAATTATATTTTTGTGGGAAGAAAGTGGAACCATATCAGCAAATATTCCTTAAGAGTCGTTTATACCATAAACTTTATAGCCAGTTTTCCCGATCAGTTTCCATTAATTTATGGCAATAATTCGAAGAGTACCCTATGAGTGGTAATCGCAAGTGAGAGTTTGATGAGACAATAATAAATATACATCATTAAATATTGGCCATAACACTGAACAAGAAAGCGAATAGAAATGTGATGCGGTATTAATTGGTTGCCACATAGCATTTACATTTGTCATAGCGCAGATAAACAAACAAACATTGAAGTGGTGAGCACACATGTCATGGCTCATTTGCTCTGGTTTTTTGGGCCAGAGCAGTGGAATTTTACGGATCGCTGCTCTTGCTGTTGCTGTTGCTGTTGCTGCTGCTGTTGGTTACCTGCATGAGCCACAACTTTGTTGTACCGAATAGTGGCAATTTGTTTGACGCTGTTTCTGATTTGTGTCTATCTGTGTGTGTGTGAAACAAAAATAAAAACACAACTGCGGTAAAGTAGCTGCCAGATACTTTTTACAGCTGCAACATGCCACATGTGTCGGCTTTACTGAGGTCAACAGCAGTTCAATTGCCGTTCGCTTAGGCTGTAGCTGGTGCTGCTGCCTGCCTGTTGATTAGAATAATTAGCTGATGTGCAGCAGTTTGCTGCATCCCTACCCCTACCTCTAGCCCTGCCTCTGCTCTGCTCTGCTCTGTGTATGCCAAGTATTGCGGCACGTTCCCATCTACTGTTTCCGACAGCAACAGCGACTCATTCAATGCCAATCATTAGACGGCGTATGCTGTAAACATTGCCCCTATTTATAGACATCGATGCTGCCTTTCAAATTGTGGCTGAGGCGTCGATGCGAGCACACAAGATTGTATGTCTCAAACTATTTAATAATCATGCCCCAAAACGTTCATTTGCCAAATGCAATAATTCAGCCCAAGCTAACTAGTCTTAGTCCCAATAAACGTATAAAAACAAAACACAAACGGCAACTCCCATACAGCAGTATGGGAGTTTATTCCAATAGGGGAAGCTTGGAATTCATAGCGGGCATTCTAGGGGAAACCCCAAGCAAAAGAGGGGCAATTGCTCTCAAGTTGTAACGAGAAATTCACCTGAGTTGAGGATATTTCCTTTTTAATTCCGATAGCAAATTTTTAAAATATTAAACGTAATTGTAAAAGTGAAAAAAAAACAAATGCATTTCAAATGTTGTTTTAAATTATATAAAATTAATAATTTTTAAATATGTTGATTTTAATTTGAGATTACTTAAATTATTTTTAATATTAAATAATGTTATTGGCAACTTATATTTTTTTATTATTCTATTAAATTTGTTTACTCAAAAGAAAAATTTCCCAACCCTCAAAGTACCATGTACCCCGCTTTCGAATTCGCCGCACTTTACAGCGAATTTATTACAACACATGCGCACTTTCCAGTCGCCGGAACCGAATTCCAGGCTTTTTAAGAGTGGCGCCTCCGAAGTCGTTGATTTTCTTGCAGCTTTTTTTTCAGTTGTTGTTGTATTAAGTTTTTATTTTGTGTATTTTTTTTTCTTGTCTGTGATAAGTTGGGGGCAGCTACGAAGAGCGAAACATTTTCAATGCGGAAAGCGAAGCAAAGAAACGAAAAAAAAGAATGACAAACGTGGTACAAACTTTTTGTGCAAAATCAGCGAAAACATGAAACGACATAAGTATGTCAAAATGCATGAAAAGATAGATAGGGAGCACAAATACACACAGAGATTGAGAGACGAGGGCACGTACGTACTTATATAAAAGCGCCTAGAGTACTTTATATGTAGTATATATAGTATAGTATACATGTGTATGTCTGTGTGTGTGTGTGTGTGTGTATAGGCCACACACACTTAGTTTGTGCTTGGGTGGCGCATACAAAGCAGACGGCAAAGACGAAATGAAATGTGAATGTGCCTGGCTGCTGGGTACCGCCCAACTGATTTGAGCCAGTATAGCTGCCCCAACAAGCCAAAAGGAACAACAACAACAAAAGTAATAATAAGGACTCGTAGGGAGCCTTTTGCTTGACGTAGCCACGGCAACGTCAATCACAGCGCCGAACGCAAAAGTGGAAACACAAAATTTTTGCCACTACTACTACTATATACATACGTAAGTGAGTGTAAATGTGTGAGTGTGAGGCAACCAAAGCAAAACAAAACAAAACACACACACACACATACCTACACATTTGAAAAAGAGACAAATAAAATAAAAGGACATAAATATACGAAAATGTTGCTACGACATACATACACACACACACACACACAAATATTTTATTCAGACAAAATCCATATAATTCAATGGATTGGCTGAGAGAGAAATGAACACAACACAAAAAGCAACCGCAGATTATGCGACGATGACGCCGCCGATATAGCATATAGTTAAAGCATGCGGTGGAGCACAGAGAGCGGGACGGGAGAGCCGACCAGAGAGCAGTAGGGAAAAATGCTTGAATGGAGATTTGAGTTGATGAGCACACGCCGTTGTGTTGCGGCCAGTCAGACATATTAATGACAAAATGATTATGATGACACTAACTGACTCTGGCGGGAAGTAAAGTGCTGCAAAGCATTTGGGGGAGAAAGGAGGATGTGTGGGGTGATTGGCTTCAGACAATGCATGTGGCAATATGGAAAAACATGTTAAATAGCCAATGCTTTAAAGGTTGTTCTTTAAAGTGCCTGATCGTAGAGAAATAATAATAAATGATTAACATTTTGGAAGACTATAGACCCTAAAGACTCAAAATCTTGCTGCTATATGCCATTAATCTACCAAACGAATTCAATCTAAATTAATAAACCTAAAATGCATTTCTTAATCTTTAGAGCACCATTTATCATTTTAAAATTATTAATAGAACTAATAGAGTACAAATCGGTTTGATTTGTTATTATTGGATTGATGTGCACACTATAATTTTATGTTAAATTAAAGTATTGCTTTTAGTCAAAGGGTCTCTGCACTCTAACTTTTCTGTTAATATTTTTAATTCGAACTCTATTATTTCTTGGTTTTTTCTAGGCTAGCTGTGTACATTGCTACAATAACTTTATTCCTAACTCAACTACGTTCTGAATTAATTTAAATTGAAAAGTAGTCTGGCATATAAACTAATAATTTTTTTCTTTTTCTCTTAATTAAAATCTTTATTTAATATTATTCAGGAACAGTTCTAATTAAAGCCTTTAACCTAAATGTTGTGATAATATTTTGAATCTAAAACTAATTCGATGTAGTATAAGCCAATAAATAAATTTGAAGATTTGGCAGTTTATGGGAGATAAACTTGACTTGCTTGTTTTTCAATTTAATGCCTTAATGCTTATGGCATTTCGCTCGCATACTAAACACTTATTTGGATTGCTGCATAATACGCTATGCGGCAATGAAAATCAGTTATTGCCACTGTTAAGATTATGCAGGCATTAGGCAAATATTTTAACTGCTGTTATGTACTGAGAATTTTTGTTGTTTGCATAGTTGGCGGCCACCTGCTGTAAAAAAATAAAGCCCGCAAGCACTTTCAGTTTTCTTAGCTTCGGCACTTAAATGCTTTTTTCACCGGCAAACAATAAAAAAGAAAACGGAAAACCCCTTTACGGCTGCTAAAAACGCCAGAAACAGAAGACGATGCCAGAGAGAGCCAAAGAAGCCGCAGCTTTGTTTACCTCCCTCTCATAACCATGGCCATAATGCCAAGACCAAGCCCAAGCCCAAGACCAAGACCAATACCAAGCGCCACGTTAATTAGATTTTGTGGTTTTTGTGTTGTGCAAACTTCAAAAGCAACAGAGCAACAGCGACCTCGCCAAACGCCAAAATGTATGCTTTAAAAATTTTCGTTGTGATACAAAATTGGAATTGGGTTTTGTTGGCTGCGGGTCGAGCAGCCAAATAAAATCGATAAAATAAAACTTTCTACAAACACTTTGACGCACTTTAGCAGCTCAAGCCACACTTCTCTCACTCACACTCTCAGCATCAACGTTGGCATTGAAAAACCGCCTGAAAGTATGCAACAAGCAGCAGCAGCAGCAACAACAACCAGTTTTTTTTACGCAATTAGTGTACAATTTCTTAATTTATACGCTGTCGCCAATTTATCAACACAAGTGCCAAAGGGTTGAGGCCGTGCGTTGAGGCAGCCCCCAAGTGAAATATTATTATAAGTACGTGTTGGACAGCAGCCGGGCGTGTTGTTGCGTTCAGGGGTGAAACTAAGCCAACGCACAACCCACAGAAAAATATAAGAGAAAAGGGTTAACCGGCCTGCTTGCCACTGGCGCTGAGCATATGCTAGTTTTGGCATAGTTTTTTGGCTTACCCTCGACTGCTTTTGTAGTACGAGTATATGAAATATGAAATAGTATTTATAACTTTATCAGCGTTGGATATTTGGGCATACCTATGTCTTGTCTTAGCTCGGCTCGGCTCGGCTTGGCGTGGCGTGGCTTGGCTTGGCTTGTGGCTGTTAATTAAGTTATGATGGCAAGCATATATACACACATGCACACTATTTCTTGGTCTGCTTGCTTGACAGTTTATGAAATTTTCATTAATTTTGCGACCAGAAGAGAGTTGAGACGCTGTTGCTGTTGATTATCGCATGTTGCCGTTCTTGATGATGATGATGATGATGTGCTGGCCCTTCGGGCTGACAGCGGCATGAAAACTTGACGACACAGCAGTTGTAATGAAATTTGCGACATATATGACAGCCTGGCAAAATCCATAACCCCAAACACAAAATTTCTATGCGTGCGTATGTGTGTGTGTGTGTGTGGCAACTTTTGACAATGTCAAAAAGTATGCTATGATTTGTCGCACGTTAGTTATGGCCTTCAGCAGCGTGATGATTACTCAGCCTGAACTTTTTTCCATCTTTATACTTTTTTTACTCTTGCGCCTCCTTTGATGGATGATGACAAGTGTTGCGTAGCAAGTTCTTTGCCTAATTATATGATAATCAAAATGCATCAACAATAACGACGAGGACATGGCTCTTCAATATACAATATTTATGTACTTGCCAGTTATAAAAGACGACTGTCATTTGGATTTTAATTAGCTGCGTGGGCATTGAGCCCCATATTAGAATACATGAATCTGGGCCGAGGCGTAATCATCATAACAATAGCCTGACCCTAACACATTTACAGTTCATTTTGGCAGTCAGTAGCTAAGCTGAGAGCGAGGAGAGTGGCTGCTGCTGCTGCTGCTGCTGCTGCTGCTGCTGCTGCTGCTTTTGCCCTAGCTTTAGCACTCGCATATAATTTAGATTTATCGCTTGATTTTCGCATAAATATCGACCATGTCATCAGTGGTGTGGGTAGGGGTGGACGCCTATTACTTTTGTGTGCTCGTTGATGCATAAAAGCAATGGCTTTGAGTGGCTCTAACACACACAGCCTAACGACTTGTAGGTACGCGCATAAGTATCCAACATGTAAAATCCAGATATATGTGCCTGCCTGCCTGTTATGCCGCCTTGCCGAGAAAATTGACTGTCAGCTATTGTGGAACTGTGTCAAAGCCAAGCCTTAAACGAATTATATTGTTATTGATTTTGTTTAATGTCATTTTTAGCATTTAGCCCAATAATTTAAATCATTTTTATGCTTAACCCAAAACTCTATGAGCAAAGTTAATAGCTAAAAGCTATTTTATGCCCCCAAGAAATATTTATTTTCATTTTAAAACCTTTTTCAAGCGCCTAAAACAGTCTGTAATTATCACGGGTATGCGGATTATATTATACCTATTACATATATGCATTAACACAAACTGCTTACAACACATAAAATCAAATCAAGCCAGCATTTAGCCTTAAACGCTTAACAAGCTCAAATCGAGAACCGCTCCACGAAAAATTAACGCGAAATCAAAGTAAAAATGCGATAAATTGGCGACGACATGCGCAACACACATACGCACTGTGTAACAGCAACAGCAACAACAATAACAAAAGTCAGTTGGGTGCGTTTTAAATGAGCGAAAATCGGTCGAGCACATCAAATTGAGAATAGAAGGAAAACAGCAAAACTCCAAGACAACGTGAGGAATGAGATTGAGTCTAGTGGGTAGCATGCCTGATGTTGATGCGATTGTGGCGCCTGATGCTTGTGGCGTATCCTAGTGACATACAAATACAAATACACAGACAACGCACGCAGCAGCCAGCCGTAGAACAATAACAGGCCAACACTTGAAGCAAAAAGCGCGTAGTAAAAATAGATGTAAAACAAGAGAGAATCAAAATACACGAAATTATATGTAGGCAACCATATTTACTCATTGATTGCTCTTCAGGCACATTGTTTGGATACAAAACCTTTAGGGAAGGAACAGGAACAGACAACATATGAAGACGAGACTGATAAAATTTAAAATATATTTATTTTTTAACTGCCTAAAGTTTTTGAAACCAAAGGCAATAAATAGGCCAGGCCAATGTCTTAACCGCGCCCCAAAACTCAGCAGCCCATCGAAAGCTTATGGCTGCTTACATCTATAGACGAAGCATGTTTGCTACTTGTCTGCCTTTATCTCTTAGCTATTTGCTTTGCATTTATTTCCTTTTATTTTTACCGGCTTTAAGTCGACGCACTTTTTTCTGTGCCAACGCCGCCTGCAGTTGTTGTTGTTGTTGTTATTGGCAAAATTGTTGCGTTTCGCATATTAATTTCTTCCTGCCTTCGTCACCAGACACTTGACGCTCTCTCTCTCTCTCTCTCTCTCTCTCTCTCTCTCTCTCTCTCTCCGTATCAGCGGCTGCTGCTGTTGCCCCTGTCGCTCTCTTAAATGGCTCTCTTAGTTGCTCTTATCAACGTTAGCTTTCCAGTTCGATAATGTACGCTCCCCTTCAATCAACAATTTGTATGATTTGCCTTAATTCTGCTACATAGTTTATGTTTGTGTTTATTACATACACACGCACACACACACACACACACACATACATGATGAAGTTTTGTGAGTCATGTGCGTTTAATAAATATATTTCTTTAGCTCAAAATATTGTCAGTCATGCTCTTCCAGTCACAACACACAACAAAAACACGCAGTGCATCGTAATTCAAGTCAGAGAAATGCAAAGCAAAACAAAACAAAATGCCAAGTGCAAAATCACCGTTAGAATGGCTGGCACATGTTTACAAATTGTTTTGCAACCCGCTCGCTCGCTCGCTAAATTTTGGCCCGACTTCACATCATAACAGCAACAGCAGCAGGCCATGCCACCCACCCCAAAAAGCTACAGACGGCTGGTGGCTACAGCTACAGCTGAATGCATGTTTCTCTTTCTCGCTGGAGCTCTCTCTCTGGCGACGCCACGTAGGCAGGCAGCCAGCCAGTAAGCCCGGCACATGGCAGCCACGCGCGTTCGCTCTCTCGCTTTCCCGCTCAGATGCTCTGCGCTCAACTATACAAAACACCTTACATAGCTAAGGCGAAACTAAACTATGGCCGACTCGCTCGCTCGCACGCTCGCGATGCTTGGTCTGACTGTCAGTTGGCCATTGTCGCTGAGAGAGCAAAGAGAGAGCGCGCGGCAGAGCGTAAGATGCGCGTGCTTCGGCTGCGGCCAGTTTTGGACTCGTCACTCGTCGTTGTCGTTGTCGTCGTCGCTTCTGTGTTGTCGTGTTTTCCCTTTAGGCCTCTTGTATTTTCCAGCCGCCCGCCGTTTTGCCTCTTTATTTTTTGTTGTTGTTGATGTTTTTGTTTCTATTGTTGTTGTTGTTATTGTTGTTGTTGTTATTATTGCTTTGGCCAGCCCATGTGCATTGTGCCGCTATTCGTCTCGTTGCTCAGCGTTTGTTGTTTTTGTTGATGCTCTGTACAATGTATGGCTTGTATGGGTGGTATTACGATTGGTTTGTTGCATCAATACATTTTTGATTGATGGATCGCACAACAAAATATTTAGAGAACAGAGAAGGAAGCCTATTAGTCATAAGCTAATAAGAGACTAACAATATGTATTTACGTTATTTTTTGTTGGGCACTTCATGTATGTAGCTTGACTATAGACAACAGAGAACATTTAAATTGATGTATTGGGCTTGTCTTTTTATAGCATTTGCTAAATTATAGCATATATTTATTATCTGCTGAAGCTTCATTTGATTCGTAGAGCCATACGTGCCTTCTTCGTGGGCCCTTCGTGGGCCTTTGCATTTGTTTTGTGTTGTTTTGCTTGTTTTGGTTTGATATCGAACCATACACAAGCGCACCCACATGTTCGATGCTCTCGCGTTGCGTTCGGGCATGCCGAGGCGAACTAGCCAACGCCAACCAGTCAGGCAACCCAACCCACCTACACACAGAGACAGCGTGTATTTTGTTTACCGCTACTCGTTTGTTGCCGGCTGTTGCGTTCGTTAGTTCGAATTGGTCGTACTTCGTTCGTTTGATGTAAAAGTACGTTCGTTCGCCTGGCGAACGTTCGGGCGCTCGTGTGGGCCGTTTGTTGGTTGTTGGCTCGTCTTTTGGGCACTTCTCGCCATTGTAAGCGCCGTCCTTTTTCAGTATGATATTGAGTTTTGTGTAGTTAAGTCGGAATATTTCGTATAATTCTCGTCGACTGTCGTGTGACATTTGTTCTTCAAATATAAATATAAATATTTAACCAACCAACCAAAAATACAAACATAAGCTTAACACTAAGATTCGCTTAAAAATTCAACAAATAAAAAATTATATATCAAATCACTAATAATCAAATTCGCAAGCCACCCAATAAAAAATATAAACAACAAGCAAAACTAAATTTAAAAAACATAAAGTTTTTAACAATTCGTTTATTCAAATAAATTCTATACAAATCAAATACAAAAAAAGTTTATTATTGTTAAAAATGTAAGCAACAATGAAAACGAGCACGAATATTTTACAAGTTCAGCACATAAATTCTTTATCAGTTAGCACAATTTCGAGCAAATTTTTTAACAATCTGCTTTGTTAGTTCCCAAAATAGTCGTACGCCATGATAAACAAATCCAAAAATAATTAGAAACAAATTGTAAACAAAACGCATTGCTATATGTTCAGTTTTATTTTACACTCTCGACAGTCTTCCTTTTTTTGTTTTCTTCTTTCCAATACACCTATGTAAACAAACAGCGGAATTGTTTCATGCTCGCAGCACACGAAAATATTTTCAAATTTTCAATAATTCAACTGGCAGTACCAAAATTCAATTGAACAACAACCAAATAAAATTCTCATTGAATTTGAATATTTTGATGCCAGACCATAATTTCATTTCCAGCGACTTTTATTGAAATATTTGCAGCCCAAAACTAAATTTCTGCATGTGCTCTCAATTTCAACAAATACGTTTACGTTGTTTTTGACTGTTTGAATCTTTCAGACACGTTAATTGTATGAATGCATTGCTCTCTAAACGATTTTGGCTCAAAGCAATTTTGTGCTTTTGCTACGCACTGCTGCTCGCGATATATTATTATATTTATTTTTTTCTAGTTGTTGCCAATCGGTTTATGAGCACTTTGATGAACTGCCACACAAATGGTGTATATTGTATATAAGCTGCAAATCGAATATTTTTGTATAGTGTGCAGCAGAGAAATTTAAAAGTTATTGGTTATAAGTTTATTTATAGACAATGTTCGATTAGCTTGTGACTGAGAGTTCTAAAATATTTGTAAATACAATGTGTAACATTTTGAAAAGTGCTTTTAAAAATGCTGTAGCTATAGAAATTATTCTCAAAGTTAAAAAATTGCAATTTCCAAAAACAAATTCAAATTCAAAATTTTATCACTCCAAAATTTATTTGAGATTATAAACTCAGATAAGCTTTTCCAAAATTGCGCTCATGTGTTTTGATGAGCACACACATGCAGCTTTTCACATTTCCAAGCAATTAACCACTAGATATTATCGAAAATCAAATACAAAGCTTTTTAAAAGCATTTACCGAATGTGTATTGAACAATGAAACAAAAATAACAATAATAATAATCATGTCATATACATTTTTAGAAAACGCAACACAGTTATAGCACAGAAATTTATAGAAACGCGTGTGTTTAAATACTGGAAAGTACAGATAAGATAAATTATATACACGCACAGCAAGCGTGCATAAACGTTTTACAACTAACATTGGAGAACAAACACAGTTACCAAGCAACTCAAGTGCAAAGGAAACAAATCAAAATATAAAGGAATACAAAGCAAAAGTGTTAAAATTAAATTTACAACTAATACAAGTTAAAAAGAAGGCGCTACAGCTTGAGCAAACAAAAAACCTAGAAGCAAACAAATATATATATATATATATATATATTTATATATGTATATATATAAATATATATAATAAGCAACAATACTAGAATTGTTATAGAATTATTTCTCGCAAAGGCGCAACGTTCAAAAGCAAATCGTTCCATATGGTTCATATTATTGAATTGGTCGGCCAGCCGAAGGTTGAGTTTGCTCAACAAGTTACTGTGAGTATATATGAAAAAAAAAAAAAAAATAAAACACACATACATACAAACATATATAATTCGAGTGTATGCCGAAAATGGAGAGCAAATGAATTTTTATACACGTAGAACACACAGACTGTGCAAAAAAAAAAATGATAATAAATCTTGTGTCTGTAGTCACGTAATGACAACTTAATACAAATACATGTGTATGTGCTTGTGCGTCTGTCTGTGTGTGTGTGTGTGTGATACCCGCAAAAAATACGAAAATTCATTTGCACACACACAAACGCACTTTTTATTATGTTGTTCCCAGTGCGTTTCAATTTTTTGTTTTGCCTCTTGCTCCAACATATTTTGACAATTAATCATTCCTGAGCTTTGTGTTGTGGGGAGTTCCAAAAAAATATATGAAAATCACCGCCATGTCTCGCTGTCTGTTCTTTGTCGCTTTGTGTAGGTCAATGTGACTTGTTATCCTCGCTGTATCAATGTGTGTGTGTGTGTATTTGGGTGCTGCTTTGTATTTTGACCATTAATGCCGCGCAATTTTATAGAGAGAACAGCTGTAGTGTCTGCAAATTTGTTTTGCTGTTTTTCTCAGTAATATTGATCTGAATTGGCATTAAATTTGAGTCCAATGTGTGCTATGAATTTAATATAGTCTGTTAAAGTTAAGCATTTTTTTTTTGTCTTAGAAGTTGTTCCTTTTAAAGCTTAGAAGCTGTAAAATAATCACGTTTATTGCCGTAAATGCGAGGCTTTCAAAAGTTGGCTTTATAAAAGTTTAGTGTCTAAGAAAATACGAAGAAAATTCAAAATTTAATATTCCACATTTCCTTGTATACATGCAATTTGTAATTGGATTTATTTAAGTGCTGAAGCTATCAAACTTTTTTCTCAATATATATTACACATCTTTTAAATTTAAACATTAAACATATTACATACGTGATATTATGTAAGTTTCCAGACGACAGTAAACTTAAAGAAATTATATAAATAAATAGCTTGAAATTCTATTATCAATCCAAGCTAAAGTTTATTTAAGTTTTACAATTTTCTTTTATCAAATTCATAAGAACCTGAAATTTTAAATATACGAAGTGGAAGAGCTATTTGAAGCTTTATAAGTTTTCTGCATCGTTTATACAAATCTACGAAGAACAAATTAAAGCACATTAAATCTTTTACTTTGTACAGTGATTGCTGCCTATTTGCAACTCTTTCACATTATTGACAGCAGCCATATGGCTATTGCTATCTATTGATCCATTTGACTGTGGTCTTGTCATGTTCAAGGATTTTTCTCCAATTTATAAGGATTTTCTTAAAGTTGACACAACAGAAAAAAAATTACAGGAGCATAAAAAAAATTGTCGAAACTTAAATTCTAATCGGATTTACATACTCGTAGTCTCTCTCGCTCTCGTTGAAAATTGTCGCACTGTTTCACTTTCAGCTGACTGCTTTATCAGTGTGTAAGTGTATGTGTGTGTGTGTATGTATGTGTGTGTGTGTTTTGTTACTGTTGTTATTGTCTGCTTGTCACCCTCTTTCTTGATTTTATTACAACGCCAACGCGGCAGTCTGTTTAGTTGGCTCTGTCTCTGGGACTATTGCGTAAATTTCATTGTGTATTTCACTTTTATGGTGGTTGCTTGGGCGGGGTGGTTGGGTGGGTGGGTGGCACACCTGGAGCGTATTTTGGGTGGTAGCTGCTGGGACAATGGGGCGCGGACGCAGGCGGTACGTGCGTGCGTTGCTGCCAGCGTCAACGCTGTTCTTTGTTGTCCTTTGTGCGTGCGCTCGCCTCAGTGTGTGTGTGTGTGTGTGTGTGTGTGTGTGCCTTACTTTTATCCTTGCCACATGGGGATGTTCCATGTTCTATTGCGTTTACTTATTCTAATGATGACACATGCGTTCTGAGTGCTCTACACTTGGTTTACTTATTGGGTTATGTTTGTAGTTGTTGCTCCTGTTGTTGTTATTGTCCTCTGCTGTCCGCTCATACGCAATCTCTGCTTGTTTCTCTCTCTCTCTCTCTCTCTCTCTATGTCTCTTTCTCTCTCTGGGTGGCGCTCTCTTGGCCGTTCGGCACATTGTAGTTCAATATTTTTACGCCACTTGTTTTGAATTTTTCTACATTTTTCGCATCCTTTTTATGCTGTCATTGTCAGAGCTATTGTTGCTGTTGTTGTCTGCATTACGTGCGCGCTAAGTTGCTCGTTAAATGCTTAAGTGGAGCAGAGTCGTTGACACACTTTTCACGCTGCCCCAATGCAGTTCCTATGACTCACACTAAAAGACAGACAACCAGACAACAGCAGCAGCAACAGCAGCAACAGCAACAGCAGCAGGAGCAGCAGCAGCAGCAGCAACAGCAACAGCAACAGCAGAGAGTGTAATACGAGGGTTAGCTAGTCGAACTGCTTTTAAAGTTTTCTTTGCGTTTACGAGCAACTTTTCTTGCATTGTTGTGTGCTGCATGCAATTGTTAAGCTTGTTGTCCTGGCGCACAGGATACTTAAACTAAAAAAAACTTTGATAGCAGCTAAACAGCATTCAAGTTTCTGACAGTGTAAATAAAGATATTCAGCTGGAAAATTGCTGCAAGCAGCAGATAACACAAGCTCTTCAGTTGTCTTCAAACTTTGCAATCGACTACTAAATGCAATGCGGGCAAAATTCTTCATCTATTTCTATTTCCATAAACATGCCAGCTCTAATTTCACACCGAGTCTCCACGTAATGCCTTCATGCATTCATTGCCCATGTAGTCAGTGCCCTGCTACAATATTTATGTTTATTAGCCAGGCAATTTGCTACGACTTGGGCAATTATGCAGCCAACAAAAGGCGTTGGCGCTTTTCAATATTTATGCCAACGGGCTGGTTCAACTGGCTGTGGCTGTGGCTGTGGCTTTGGCTCTTCTGGGGGCACTAATAATATGTAAATGCTTGCCGGCTTACAAAACAGTAGTTAAAAGCATAACAGCGAACCGCAAGCCTGTTATTATTATTGTTGCATACGTCAAGGCGTTTTTCCATTGTTTTCTCAACTAACTTACAGGGCATGTAATTTAATAGCACACTAGCCCATGCTCAAGCGCATACAATATGTCTAACTGTGTGACTTCTCTATGCATGTGTGTGTGTGTGTGTGTGCTTGACTGTGACAGGCGCTGTTGACGCGCCTCAGGTGGGAGCTCTCAAGTATGTCAACAGGCAAATTACGCCCAAGGACTGAAGACAAAGGAGTTGGCACAGGCCTGGGACCAGGCGTCAGTGATTAGTGAATGTGAATGCTTGTGTGGCCAAGTTAGGTAAAGTGTCTTGCCCCACCCACAGTACCTTGGAGTGTTGCAATTATGAAATTTACCGTTTAATTTTATGACTATGCAAAGTATGTGCAGGAAAATACTAAAGCTGCTTATTTATTTGATTTGAATTGAATACAGTTTTCTTATGAATAAATGTGCCACATCGTTTAACTCTTCCAGTCCTTAACTCTTAAAAGAACATTAAATTCCATAGTCCACATTAAATAAATAAAAATACACAAATGCCGCTTTAGCTGTTCTATAAAATCTGCAATATTTTCATTTTACATAGACAGCATTTCCTTTTGTTATCTTCTATATGTGTTTACATGAAGCTGCTTCAAATACCTTTGTACCAGACAGTAAATTATTCCAGCGTTTTTATTAATTTGTAGGCCACGCGACTCGCTCGTTGCTTGGAGGTGACATTTTTATAGCTTTGTTAACAGGCGCAAGTTTTCCACGTTAGTTTGTCTGTTTGTTGAATCCAACCCTCGGCAGTAGCAGCAGCAGCAGTGTTACTTTTTTTTTGTTTTGCTTGGGTTGTTTAGCGTTGATTATGCTTTGTGCTGCTGCTGCTGCCTGGGGGCTAGAGAAAAAACTCACCCTCTGGTATCTGTTACTGTCACTGAATCGAGCTGTCAAGTTGCCGCCTTCTTATCGCAAAAGAACGCATAGAGGAGCGCGGGGCATTAAAATTACTTGCGTGATTAGCGCACACCCCCGAGCATGAGAGTCTACCTCGCTCTAGTCACCCAGCCAGCCAGCCAGCCCGTCAGCCAGACAGTCAGCTAGGCTAGTTTTATCTATGGCTGCCTGCCTTAATTGTGGGTCTTCCATTTGTCTATCGATTGAATTCGATTACGATTGCTGAGTTCGGGCCAGCAGCTAATGAGGCAACTTCAAAGAGCTGCACAGCTCATTAGGCGCACAGCTATAGCTGTTGCTCGATATATAGTCATATGCCGTCTATAATTTCATGAGCTTTTAAGCAGTTAGGCTTTGCATTTAATCGTTTGCCTCTTGCTATTTGCCACTCCATTGTTTTGTTTGGTTTTTGTTTATTGCTACAGACGCTTCAAAAATAGCTGCACCAATGTAAACAAAAGCGCAAAAAGAAAAAACACCAACAAATTGTTGATGTTTTTTTTTTTCTTCTTCTGACCAGCAGCAGCTGCGTGCGTCATGTGTACAAATTTTCCAGATGCTCTATCTATCACTTTCTCTCTCTCTCTCTCGCTCTCTCACGCTTTGGCACGCTCTCTCTCTGAGCTCTATTACAAACAGATTTTCTCTTTGCACTCATTGTACATATTTTCTTGCTGCATCTGGCAGCGTTTTTGCCATTTTTAGTATATATACTGAATTGGTTTTTATTTTTTGGTTTGGCATAATTTTTAATGGCTTTTGCTAAAGTGCAAAACCGCATAAAGTGGCCTTTTTTGTTTGGATTGTAACGCTTTGGTTTCCTGCTTTTGATTTGTGTGTTGTTTGCTACTCTCTCTCTCTCTCTCGCTCTCTCTCTCCCTATCTCCCCTTCTCTCTACAATGCCATAAAATTTCTGTTTATTTATGTGGCACAACAAAACGCTTTTGGAGCAAATCTGAATACATGGATTCAATTTTATTTCATTTTTCACTTGCTATACTATATTAAAGCTAATATTAAGTTAATTGCTTTGTTTAGTCAGCTGGGGCAACTCAAATACCAAAGGTAAATGAATTGAAGAATTTGAAGACCTTTGATGTGAAGTTAATAGCTAATGCCATCTACGTCTTGTTTAGAAAGCATTGAATATACTTGAATTGGCCCCTAAATTATAGAGGGTCTCACCCTTAGTTCGTCCGATAATGTTATGGAAATAAGTGAAGAACAATTATTTGTGGTTTGAGTCTTCATTCTTCGTGTTGCATGTGGCTTCCTCTTTTGTCACTTATTAACTTCAATTTGAGTTTGAATATAATTTACCTACTCTCCACGAAACTTTTACCAACAAAGAAGCTCAAGTAGCCATTCTAACTGGGTAATAAATCAAACAAATTATGTTTTGTCTGCAAGGCAAAAGTAAAATATTTACATTTACATGGCATGTTGTCGGTTGTTGTTGTTTTTCTTTTTCGGTTAGTGAGAAGCCAAACAAACCGCTAATTGTCGATAAACAACCAATAAAATACAAATTTCCCAAAAGCATTTATCAAAAATAATATAAATAATAATAACAATAAGCTAGCGCACACACACACACACTCACGCATAATGTGAAAAAATTTCACATAGAGGGTTGGCGATAAATAAAATGGCAAAAGGAAACTTTAGCAGGCGCTGACGATGGTGCGAGCGACAACAGCAAAGTGTATGGAAAATAGTGTTTGACAGCTCATAAAAAATAATGTCGTATTCATTAAGGTATGCGTTGCCATTCACTCGCTCGCAGTCGCAGTGTGTGTGGCAACTTGTTGTTGTTGTTGTTGTTGCTGCTGCTGTTGTACCAAAGGTTGTTGCAGGGGTTGCCAAAAGCGAAATTCATTTTATTTACGACAGGAAGCAGTCAGAAGCAACAACAGCAAAAGCAAAAGCAAAAGCACTTCAAACGCACGCATGCAAACATAAAGTGTCATGGCTGGGGTGAGGAGATGAGTGGAGTGGAGTGGAGTGGAGTGGGAAAAACAGCAACAGGCTTTGTATCAGGTGTTTTCCACCAAAAAACCATTTAATTGAAATGCAGCCAACACAAAAAGCAAATAAAAAACACACAGCTCAAGCAAATGCCATTGACAATGTCAAGCTGCTAACTCTCTGTCTGTCTTGCTTTATGAGGGGCAAAACAATATTTGTAGCTTGTGCTTATAACAAGTGCCACTAGACATAAAATGCGTCGTTGTTGTTGGTGTTTTTTTTAGGTTTGCGTGCCAAAGTTAGTTGAAGTTGTGGCTCTGGGTAAACAGTTGCCACCATTGCTGGCTTGCATGCAAATTGTTTCCATTTGGGGGTGAGTGTTGTCGCGCCCTTAGCACGAGATCTATATGTTTTACAAGGTGTTATGGCTTATGTACATTTAATTGAGACTTATTAGGTAGTGAAGTGCCAACTTTTAGTTGCTTGGTAATAAATAAATATTGTTGTTGATAGTGTTGTTAGCAGTAGTTTTGGAATCCAAAGTGGCCACGACGCGTGCTAATAATTGCGGCCTGACAACGACAACAATCAATCCAATTTAATGCATATCAAGCTTTGAGAGATTTTCCATAGCCAGACCGGAGTGGCTCAAAATGATTTTTGTTAAGCCTGTAACGGTGTAGAAGAAAAGGAAAGCACCCCACTTAGGAGGCGACTTCTGAGCAATCTATCGGAATGTTTTGAAACAAGAGCCAACTGCTCAATAGAGATTACGCAGTAATACAAAGGGCCAAATCTGACCTAAGTGGCAGAATATAATATATCGATTCTCCCCATAATAAACTTTTTCTTTTTCTGTAATTTTATATTCCTAACATTTAAAACCCATCATTTAAATCAACGCTCTGCTCAACATTTGATCTTTGATACAAAAGGTTCGATATTTTATTTTAATACATATTATCTCTGCTCATAACAAATGTTTACTTTGAGCATTTGCGTCCCTGCATTAAATATATGCTGCTTTTAGTTTGAGTCTGAGCTTGGCTAAAGCTTCAATCTCTCTTTGGGTTTTTGGCCCACTATGCCAAACACATTAAGATAAATGATGCATATGCATTTCACTGTCTACGTCTATCTGTAGCTCTAACTGTAGCTGAAAGATACATGCAGCATGTATTTTTTATACACTCTCCATCTAACAACATCTTTATGCTTTGACAAAATGTATGACATTTGCATACCCAGCCACCTACCTGACTCCCCCGGTCCGTTGTCCCGGCACACTAACAGCATCTGGTTCTCTTGGCCCCAGCCTCAGCTGCTGCAGCACTTTGCTGGATATTTTTTCCCTTGAAAAATGCAAGCGAAGCCAACGAACTGTAACTGGACGTCGTTTTCATCAATATCAATGGGCGATTTGGGCGGCCGGGGCAACGTGCCACAGAGCCACGTTGAATGTTGCAACTTGCAACATATGCGAACTGCCTGCGTGCCACAGCCAGCCAGCCAGCCAGCCAGCCAGCCAGCCAGCCAGCCAGCCAGCCCAGCCAGCAGTAGCACTAGCACATGCCCCGTAGCAAAGAGTGGGGGCAGCATCGCATATAGTGCGGACAGCAGCAGCGCGCAATACAACGCATCATTTTTATTGTTTGCCGGCGAACAGCAACATAACGGCAACAACAGCAACAACAACAACAACAACAACAACAACAACAACAACATCAACATCAACAACAACAAGTGCAACTGGCAACTGACGACGACGTCTATTGAAAATAGAAAGCAAATGCTGAAAGGCAGCTACTGTAGGGGGAGGCTGCCAATGTATGTGCGAGGAGCAGGCGAATCTCTCTACGCCGTAACGTGCTTTTGTATTTTTGCACCAAAAATAGAAGAAAAAACTTAAAAAAACAAAACACAAAAAAATCGAATGCGCGCATTGAAGTGGCGGTGTCTAATGTAGCTGAAGTTGTTGCATCTTATGAGGCTACGGGGAGCTTAGAAAATATTTAAGAACAAATAGTTGCCAAGCATAGTGATAAACAGATTTGTATGGGACATGGCTTAAGCTTAAAATAAATATTGAATCGAATGTTACTTGTTAACTATAAACTAAGCATAACATAAAAAGCTGCTTGTATGTATTCATATAATAATTTTTATAAATAGTACAATATTTCTAATATGAAATTTTAGTATAATTCTATACTTTGATTTATTAATACACAAAATGTATTATAAAAATAGATTTATTTAATTATGAATGTAAGAATGTAACAAATGAAAATTTTATTATAAATCAACCAAAGTAGTTCGGATTTTTTGCAGTGTGCTGATTCCCACTCACGATGTCTTGCACCCTTCACAGTTTTCAATTTTCTACTACACTTGACACTTGCAGCTTTGCTGGCCTTAGCACTACAAAATTGCCTTTAATTTAACGGTACACGCGCACGCACTGTCGCCAGCGCTGCTGCCGCCAAATCGTCACTAATATGCCACTGCCACCTTGTGCGTAGCGTAGCGTACCGTGGGCAACGTGCCACAAAGTAATTCGCAGCATAGCAGAGCGACTAAGAAGTGTGGCATGGCTTGGCTTAATAACTGCCTCACATGTGTCCATGTGTGGCAAGTGGCAGGTTGCATGCAAATCCTGGACACAATGCACTAGCACTAGCACTAGCTCCTCCCCCTAGAATTGCTGCCTAGCCTCGTTTACGGCACTCGGCCAGCAGTCGGCTTGCAGTCAGCGCATATTGCTTTTTTATTTTATTTTATGTTGTTGCCGCCTTTAGACATGTTTTTTTTTTTGCGTTTTGTTGCAAGTTTGTGTAACTATTTTCCATGCGCATGGGCACAAAAGGCACCACCAGCTGGCAAGGCCTGGCAGTATAACCAACCAGAACGAGCAGCTATTTATTTGTGCTTGCCACTCGCTGGCCTGCTGAGATTTGGCAGCAGACTTTGGTGAGACTCTAAGATGCTTGATTTTTGGGTTTCTCATGAACTTATGAATAATACGAGTGCATTGAGTGCGAACTACTTTAGATACTTTGGCTTTAATTGCCCGCAGTCATAAACGGATTGATGGCCAACTGTCAATCGCAAAGCTGCTCGCCGAAGTCAGTGCCTAAACCAGTCTATAGCCTCTGCTTGGATTGAAAGTTGTGCCAGCAGCATAGGGAATGAAAGAAAAAGCAGCAGCAGAAGCAGCAGTGGCGGCGGCAAAAGCAAAGAAAGAAATGAAACTTTTTAATGATGTAAAGTACAAAGTTTTGTGTCTTGTCGCTGGTGCGCAAGTAACTTGAGTAAACTTTGAGTTATGCCTTAGATGTGTGAGTGAGTGAGCGAGTGAGAGAGAGAGAGAGAGAGAGAGAGGCGTACGCGAAAGACGACCTCAAAAGCGACCAGTTCAACTTGGGACTACATCCTTTTAAGCTAAATGTATCGATCGTTTGCCAAGTGTCGTCTGTTTAGCAGCCTTTGACTGGTATTTTGTCGTTTGTTAAAAGTTTTCAACACTCTGTTTTATTATGACACACGCGACGCGACGCCGCGTGGGGCAGAGCGCAAATTAGAGCGACTGTGTGGTGTGTGGGCTGTGGGGTGGGGCAAGTGGAGCGCAGTGCCTAATGGCTGAGAGTATGGGCGCTAATAAAATGCCAATTTGCTGCATTGAATGCCGACTTTATTGGCCGCCATTACAACTCGTACGCATAAAAAGCCGGCCACGATTGCGACTACGCACCCCAAAAACGAGTTGAAAGGGTCTCCACACATATGTGTCTGTGTGTGTGTGTGTGAGTGTGTGTGTTTTAAGACATTTTATGACGGCACCATTTACACGCATAAAATATGCATGATAAACTTTGTTGTTGCAATAAATCAGCATCAGTTTGAACGGCGGCAGAGGCTTGAAAAAGTGCGGCAATGCTTCCGCTTTGGCCTGATGTGATTACAAAAACGTTAAAAGTTTAACATTGTATGTGTGTGCGTATATTTATGGCATTTGCCATGAACATAAAGCGCTGCGTGACCCAACTATAAACCTTTTTGGCAAGCATAAGGCATAGGGGGGAAGTCGTATCTAAACTAAAATTGCATTTGGTCGCTTTTACGAGCATATAATGCATTTAGCACATGTACGTAGTTTAATCTCATTGATTAAAAAACATTATGCAAAGCTCATAAACATCCAGCCGTAAGCTTTAACTTGCTTGCTTTTAAAAATGTTGCATAAGTGAAGGCGCCAAACTACTTAAACTGTCATTAGACTTTTGTTGTGACTATTGAACCAAAAACTTTGTGTATGTTCGTTTGTTTTTTTATTGTCAAATAGAAGACAATGCAAAACAGCAACGCTATTATAAATTGGCCGCCAAACACTTCACAGATACACAAACTTTTGTAGGTGCAAGTGGAGACAAAAGAGCGAAGGAAGACAGTGCACTGTGGAGTAGAAAAGTGTCTAGCAAGTCTGTTTTGTCATTGTGTTTTGATGACGCTTTTGTTGCCTGCGCATGCATAAAATATTTATGCAACAAAAAACAAAAATAAGGAAAGCATTACATTCGAGTCGCTTGCCACTCGCTTCGTGCCGCTTTATGTGCGTGCAACTTTTCACACTCAAATGAAATTACGTACAACAAAAAAAAAATGGGAATAAAGAAAGTCCCGCAAAGTTTGCTACTTAAATGTAGCGTTTTCATTTTTTCTCTCTTCTCGCCTGCACTTTATCAGGGCTCGCTGCACGCTCGATTGCTGCCATACGGCGTGAGGCAAGAAAGTTTTTCATTAATAACGATTTTCCATTAACTATCGATTGATTTTGCAAGCCAACAGCATCCAAACCGAAACGCACTTCAGACAATGCCTGCAAACGGCAGCAGCAGCAGCAGCAGTCGTAGTAGTAACAACAACAACTACCGCACTCGAGTCTATTTAAAACGTAAACAACAATAAGAGCAGCATAGTGCGACGTGTGGTGGGAGGCGCCAAGGGCATGCAAGCGGCTCATAACCGTCGACAACGCCACCGCCGTCGACAGGAAAAACTCATAGAAAACTTTTTCTTTTACACTTGGCGCGTTCTCGCGTGCAAGTACCGCCTCCCTCTCGGCTGTCCTCTCGCCAAGGGACGGGCCTAATGCAGGCAGCGCTTAGCTCGACGGCAGGAGCAAGTTTTTAATTTTTTATCGTGTCGGCAAGGTATGCAAGGGTTTTGTTTTTTGCACTTGCTCTAAGTACTTTAAATGTTTGGAGCAACAAATTTATAAATACTGTACTAGTTTTATTTTCATTTCTTCTTAAATATGCGTAGCTCAACAATTATACAAAAGATTCAGATTTAAAAACTGATTTTCAAAATAAAAATTATAGAAATATTTAATATAAGTATTGATTCTTAATAATATTTTCCACACATATCGAAGGGCATAGCTGCTTCGTCATCATTGAGCCTTGCAAAAATTTGATTACCTTGTTGTTGTGTTTTTTGTAGCCTGCATTACGTATACGCAGCTTGTGCTGCTGTGTTTATGATTGTTGCTGTTGTTCTTGCTGATGCTGTTGTGTTCGTCTATTATGTGTATTGCCTTTTGTGTAGGTCGTCGGCTCTGCGATGCTTTTTTTTTTGGGTGTATTTTTATATGGCAATGCTTGCGTTACCAATATATATAAATTATTGCATAAAGTTTGGCGCTAAGTTGCAAAAAGTTTCCTTTTCATTGCTGTGGCTACCGCGACGCGAAGAACGACACACAATAGTCTATAAATCTTTATGGTCAACAGAGATTACATGGGCTGGAGCCAGAAAGCAAAGAGCGCCAGACAGACAGACAGACAAACATTCCATGTAGTTTACTGGCCCATGGTGCTTTTTGGTCTCAGCAGCATTTTAGGCGCTTTGCGCGCTGTATTTTGATTTGTGTATATTGCAGTTGTTGTGGTTCCACCGATTGGAATGAAGGGTGGGGCGTTTCTACGTGCCACAGCATATGGCCATAGATACACAGATTGCCAGATGTTTAAGATAAATCATAAAACTAACTAAAATTGCAAACAAATGCATAAAATTTATAACGAATGTGGCAAGAGGACAAAGCTGTAGTATTAAAGTTTTTCTTTCAGCGAGAAACCATATAATACTTTAAATTGTTCAATGCTGTCAATTTCTATTGCTGCTTTAACCTTATTTGCCTTTGAGCTGATTACCTTGAACACATAAACACATACACACACACACGCGCATATACTCGGCCTCTAAAGTATGCCATAAAATATATACCCAAAATGTCTTTAATTGCGTAAATTTGGTCATTGCGTGGGTGGCATTTTCGATTTAACGTATTACGCTTTTTGGCTCGTAAACAACTTTACAGGAATGTCGAAGAAGAAGTAGCAGCGGCAACGGCAGAAGCGGTAGAAGAAAAAACGTATAGCATACCGCACGGCGGGCGCATTTTACATAAAAATGCAATAAATAGCTACAGCGAACTCTATACGGCGTGTTTGAAAGCGCACCAAACAATTTATGTGGCTCACCGCCCTCCCCCAGACTGCTAAGTTTGTTGTCTCCGCTGCGGCGCACTCGTAAATGTCAAATGTCGAGTTTGGGTTGTATCTGTGTGTGTGTGTGTGTGTGTGTGTGCACGCCTCAAAGTATGCTTATAAATTGCTCTAAATAGCAGATTTTTTTCAGCGCTGCTTCGATTTCTTCTCTTTTCCTTGTTTTTTAAAGGTTGTGTAGTCGCAACGTCTTTGCTTGCTTATCGTGAACGCAAGCGGGCGAGTGTCGTGTCATTTGTTCGTTTTCTTTATTAGTGTCATGTATTTTTATAGTTCAAAGGACATTTGAATGATTGAATGAACTGCGTGCGTGTGTGTGTCTATGTAGGGCCCCTGGGCAGTCGAAAATACGAGTTGCGCGCATGATTTCATCCCTGCCCCAGCTTTTGGTCACTGCCAGCTCGCCCTTTGCGTGTGGTTGCATTGGTCAGCCGCCCAGGCACGTTTCATCATGGGTTGTGTGTGCTTGTTGGTTGCCAGTCGACTATATCAAATAACGACTATTGACTACGCCTGCTGCTGCTGCTGCCGTTGTCGTTGTCGTTGTCGTTGCCGTGTCCTTTATACATATATATATATACATATAATATACATATATATACATGAACGTGTAGGGTTACACAACGCGCTGCCATGCTGAGCGTGAGCTGTTGTTGTTGTTGTTGTTGTCGTCACCAGCGTCAACGCTGTCGATGACGAATGAAAATCAATATTTATTAGATTACTTTCGAAATTTTATACGAAAATAGAATTTTTATGACATTTTCTGATGTCGCACTGGCGCTTTTTTGCTCTGTGCTCCGTGGAGGGGGCGTGTTAAAGACTTTTTAATCAATTTTAAAGCATGCTGATGCATAAAGCATAAAGCGCGCTGCTTTATAAATATTTAAGCGCTTCGCAAACTAAAATGTTGGCTTGCAGCTTCACTTTGCTTATACTAATGCTAATCATTTCAACCAATTATAGCAAATGCTCTACACATTTACACATTTAATATTAATCCCTCTCTCCCTCTCTTTTGCAGGTAAGTTGCCATCAGACTATGATACCAACAGCCGTCAAATTAGTAAGTACTCAAAACGAGCTGCTAACACTTTTATGTGCCTCTTTCAATGTATGCGCTACCAAACCCAAATCCCATGCCCCACGCCCCATGCTCCATGCCCACTCCCAGCACGCCGGCTTATATTTAGTTAGCTATATAGTTATATAGACTGCATTTTAGTGCCCTCAGTTGACCTCGTTTGGGGCTTGTTTTTATGGCTCGCAGCCAAACCCAAAAGCGTTGATGTTGATGCTTCTCACGTGGCTCAAAACTAAAAGCTCCCTCGAGTGCAAGAGACAACAACAAGAAAAACAACAACAGGTTGTCTCAACCCTCTGCTTGCCACAGCAGCAGTCACTTAATTATGAAGCTGCACATGAAGCAAAACGTCATAAAGCGTCGAGTTGAGCTTAGCTCAGTTTTGTCTGCCTGCCTGCTCAGCATTATTGTTGTAGTTTTATTTTATTTTTTTTTTTTTTTTGTAGTAACATTTTGCAGTTAATTTTCCGTTGCTAAATAAACTGTTTATGGCATTTATGCCAAAAATTTTTGCCAAACCCAGCGAGGCAGACGACCGAGGCACAACAGTTGGATGAAGAATGACGCCAAGCGAGGCGACGCACATGTGTCTGTATGTGTGTGTGTGTGTGTGTGTATGTGTGCTGGCATGTATTTGTAAGCATTTTTGCATAACAGATACACACACAGACACACAGACACATGTATGCATGCACGACTTGCTGTCTGTCTGCTCTGCTTCGCTTGGTTTTTAATTGTAATTTTTTGCATGCCTAAGAGTATGCAATGCTTATGTCATTCAAGGCTTAAAGCCTGGCAAGCTCATGCATGCCCATCAAAATTTTGTTAATTAAAATTTGCAGTTCATTATAATAACAGTCTAGGGGTCTCGGGATCAGGGTCAAGTTTCAAAAGTTAATGGACTTAAATTGTTATAAATAAGTGGGAATTTATTTAAACATGATTTGGTTACACGGTTTAAAATGCACAACAGACAACTGATTGCTGGATGTTCGCTGACCCATACACACACACATACACAGAGATGTATGTGTGTATATATTAATGAATATTTACATTTTATGCAGCGAGGCGAAAGCTCACCCACACTGACAATTTGGCCGTCACCACAATCATAAAAATTTCACCCCATAGCCGTCAGTTACATACACACACACACACACACGCACACACACACACACACACAGACACACACAGTCTCTATATTGGGGACTTGGTTTGTCAGTTGGGCTCTGCGCCTCATTTAAATGCAAATTTTGACGAGCGGTTTTACCATTCTTCTGCACATGCCGCTTCTTTTGCGCTCTTGAATGAAAACATTAAAATTAAAATACACAAAAAAAATACAACAAAAAAACCAAAGCAAAGAGGAAATCTGTGGCCTGCTTTTAACAGTTTATGTATAACTGTGGCTGTATGTGTGTGTGTACGCTCGTGAGAATAATTCAAGGTGATAGCTTAATTGAAATATGCTTTTAGGCGCTTTGCTCAGCGCTTCGACTCATTTTGCATACTTGGGCGCCCGGCTTCGGCATCGCCTTTCACTTTGTTGTGCCGGCTGCATATTTTATGGCACTGCGGTCGGCCGCACTGCTACCCTCACACACACACACACACATACATTCACACAAATGTGTATGCATACAGCCAAAAAAAATCAACAAAAACTGTAGAAAATAAAATAAACCAACGCTGCTTAATGTTATGCAAAGTGTTTGGGGCCTGCGGCCAGCGGCAGACATACAGCGTCAACACTGAGCAAGGCCTCTAGTGCTTGGGGCAGGGCGTACGGGGCGGATACGTCATCGTCTTTAATTGCTAGCCATTTCAATTCTCATTTCAACTTCAATTGACTTTCGACGCCAGCTGAAATTAAAATAAAAAGTACCAGCGGCTAGGGAACTATTTAACATAATGCTAAGCAGCACAAATTTTCAATTGTTAGAGTGCCGTCGGGTAAGCTACTGTAAAAAGTATACAAATAAATGTCTATACCTGTGGTCCACTTTAAGGTTGCGCAACCAGAGAATGAATTTTATTTTAAGTTGTTCAATTTAAAAGATCCACTCATTCGCTATAAGAGAACGAAGAAGAGTAGAAGTATTGACTAAATAGAAGGGACTTAAAAACAAATTCAATTAAATTGAAAATTATGATAAATTTGTCTAAGTAATAATATTTATTTTAAGCGTATTGAGTCCGTACATAAAATAATGTTTTCCATCACCGCATAGGTCAGTATGAAGAGTTGATTTTTCGGAGGATCTCACTGAAGATCAATCGTTTTTATAAATCCTTGTCGCTTAAATGACGAGCCGGTAGTAGTCCTCTAGTTCTTCTACTCTTCTAAGTATTTTTGTTGTGTAAGCAAATCATTATTCATTTAAACTTTCAATTACGTACATATTTTTAGCTTTAATTTTCCAGCTTCACATGTTGAAAATTACTCAAAATCTTTAAAATGTATGCAATAAAAATTAATCTAAGCATCTAAATAATCTAAGCATCTTTCGTATTCCTCAATAGGATTGCTAAGTACATTTAAGTGATTCATTTCTATTTTCTTTTAAGCTTTCATTTTGTTCTGATAAGCTAAGATGAACTCACATTTATTTTTGAATGTGTCCTCTATGAAACCTCGAGGTGATTTAAAGGGGAAAGAAAGTTCAAGTCTACAGCATTGGTGATGCATATTTTGAATCTCCCAATGAACATTCATTATTTTGTGTGCTACTAATAGAGAACTCAACGCTTGCATAAAATAATCTTAGCAACGTTCTTAGCTTTACTTACAGGCTTAAACTTGGTTGTGAATAGTTTTACTTTGCTTGTGTCCTTTTCAACAAATGTGCTTAGCTACTTAAATTCAATAAAAACCCAAAAAAGCAAGTTCGGAATTTGTGTGCATGCCGCACACACAAACACGCATACACACACACACACACACATCCATACAAATAAACCGCTTATAATGGCTTTGAGTAGTGCAAATAGCACAAAACGCATCTAACGCATGCAAATGACAACAGAGCACAGACACACACACACACATGCACACATTCATATATACGGCACACAAGCGGCTTGTTTGTGTGTGCATAAGTGAAGTATATCTTTGTAATCTGAAATGCTCAAGGCGTGCAAATATTCAATTTTAAATATGCAGCCAAAAAACAAAAGAAGAGCAGCAGCAGCAGCAGCTTGGACTACTCTCTCTCTCTCTCTTTCTCTCCCTTTCTCGCTCCCAGTGTGTCATAAACACAATGTCATGACAACTTTTGAAATTTGAATTTCAAAGCAAAAATGTTCTCTCACTTATTCATTTGCTCAGTCATTCATTGCCATTTATTTTATTGCTTGCTCTAAGCTATATGTATATATACATATATGAACAAAATTGGTACATGTCCATTCTCTGAGCATATGCCCCTGTCTGCCTGTGGCTCACAGGCTGCTTGCCGCTTGCTGCTCGCCAGCAAAATTTCTATTTTGCCACATTTTCAACGCCCGAATTCCTTGCAAGCAACACAAGTCCTTGCACATCTTTTGATCTGACAATAACTCTGCCCTGTCAATAAATGCGACAGCAAGACCCGAAAATTGTATTAATTTAGATTTCATTTTGTTATATGTGAGTTGAGTTGAGTTGAGTCTGTTTCTGGGTCGATAGTTTGGCAGCAAAACTAGCATGCTGCTGTGATCAAAGCAGCCTTTTAGGCTGTTTACAGTTGTGCCGGCCGCGCCGTTTTTATACGCTCATAAAATTGACTATGCCTCTCATTAAATGCCTAGTATGTTGCGCAAATGTTTTCATTATCAGCTGTTCTGTTCCATGCAGGGAGGTTTCACCCACAGGGTAAGTTTGTATCTCCCACGAGGGTTGTAATCTGATGTTTAATTTTTTAGCTATATTATTATTTTAATAAGCAATTGGCTGTCATTGCTCAAAATGCGTACACGTGCCTCGGCCTCTCTGCTCAGATAATTACCCAGGCAGCATGAGAGAAATGCAATGTGTGCCCAGGACAGTGAAATTACAAATTATCAGCTTGATAAGCTGCTAAAAGCAAACCACAAATCAAGAGAAGTACATGTGATAAGATTATTTTATAAAGTGTGGCAATAATAATATGGACTTTGGCAAATTATACCAATAATAATCAGCTTATATATGGGCTTTGCTCACAACCTTTGCCTCTAAGCCATATATTGTTTCAAAAATGAACTGCAGCAACTGCTTAGAACACTCAAAGTTTTGAAGTGTGCTGAGGCTTATTTACTTTCGCCAAAAGTTGACTTAATTTCAGTGTCTCTGAGCCTGTGCCTAAGCGAAAAGTCCACTTAAAATGTCACTCGAAAAGCGAAAGTTTATTAAATGCGAATTTATATAAGAACACATGTGGGCCAGGACCAGACTCTACTTTCTTGCGTTGACATAAAACAAACAGCAAATCAAGTTGCCTCCTCCTTGCCCTCGTTGTCGCTAATGAAACAACAAAAAGGGGCTTAACAGTGTGTATTTGAGGTTCAGAGTTCAGGCCCTGAGGAGCTTCCTCCACTTCACTCCAAGCTCCACAATCCACACTGCTGCTGGCCCCTGTGGCCATGTTACACTCAAGTGTTCTGCATTCGGCAACACTTTAGCGCCGCTTTCTCGGTATTTCGCCATAACTTGAACAAATACGCCAAACAACACATTTCAACACACATTTTTGGCTGTGCGCGTACGCACTGTTACGACTTTTAATTTAAGCCCACTTAACACCTCATAAAACAGGCAACGTTTCTGCCTGAATAAGTACCGCATGGTCTGACTGACTGACTGACTGACAGTTAGTCTGACTGACATTTGTGTGTCTGTTGTCTCGCTTTAAAATAAATTATATACATTTTAATTTTTACATTTAACAACTTCCATGCAATTAGGTCGAAAGGGTTGCCAAACAAATACACACACACACACAGTCAAAGAATCAACCCCTGAGCTTATGTTTTACAGCAGTTGTTATTTTATTTTTATATTATATACACATATAAATTTTTTGTCTGCCTCTTGCTTGATTGCTACTTTTGGCAAATTAAACTTGAAAGTTGTAAAATTTCCCTTGTCATTGGCAAGGACACGTGCGTGCCCCAGTCCCAGCCCTAACCCTTACCCTTACCCTTACCCTTGGTGCCTACTTGGCTTACGCTCTCGCTCTCGAGTGCTTTGCTCCTGTTAAGTGGTGCTTGAGCAGCAACTCAACTCATAACTAAATTAAACTCTCCAAGTGTGCGAGTGTGTGCTATGTGTGACTGTCAGAGTCTCAGACAGACTGTGCGACAGACTGACAGTTTTCTATCTCATTGATTTATAACTCGCTGCCACAAACGAGAGTAGCGAGTAGCGAGTAGCAAGTAGCGTGTAGCGTGGCTCAAATACCTTCATTCACAGGCCATAACAATTGCTGTTTATGCTGATTTTTATGCGCTACCAAAACACAGACCTGACTATGAATAAGTAAGTGAGTGTCAGTGGCAACATTCAAATGTCCTGTGTGCTACTGCTTATTTGCCATGTAATCTTAAGCGACAGGCATTTGTTTACTTATTTATGCACTCTCTCGCCTAAAAGCACACACCACACATACTCAACTTAAAAATCACAATGGGGTCTTTCTCGCACTGACTTTGGGCTTAGATAAGCAGCCGAGCCAAGCCGCCAAGCAAACCTGAGATGCTCACACACACACACAAACAAAAGCATGCCAACTTTTTTGTTGTGGGGTGGTTGTACTTTATTTTTATGCGCTTCGTGTAAGATTTTTATTGTGTATACTCAGTCGTATATGGTTTGCTATCTGAAGGCTGCTATCTGCCACGTTTGCTTTTATTATTTAATGGAGCACAAAATGCATTTTACTCGCCATTGCCGTTGCTGCTGCTCTTACGCCTCTGTATGAGTGTGTGTGTGTCTGTGTGTGTGGTTGGGCATACAAAATTAATAATTTATGTATGAAAATGTGCGTTAAGAGCTGTGAGTCTCAGTCGCCTCGCTGCTCCGCTTTGGAGTCTGTTTGCTAAATTGCTTAAAAGAATGCGCATTAGGCTGTTTGCCAAGGTCATAAGTAGGACCTAGGGGTGTTCGCTCAGATTTTCCCGTTTGCCAGTTGCCAGTTGCCCGCTTGCCTGTTTCCTCGTAATTTGCTTAATAAAACGCGGTTGGCATATTGCATAAAATATTAGCAAATGTTTTGTGCTTTTGTTTCTCGCCTCATTTCTTATAAATTGCAAAAGGCAGACAAGGACAACAACGTGCGATCCTTGACTCTTAACTGTCGTCTGTCACTTTTCATTTGTGCCAACTTTGATATATGAGAGCAGCAGCTATAAGTACTGCACTTAGGGTGGACTAAATGCCTAGAAGCTTGCCACAATCTTTTCACTCATGGGCTGGGGGGTTAGGCTTGGGTAGTGTGTGCATAAATTTGCAAGGCCAAGCGGTTCTTAAGGGAAAGACCAAGCCGAAGCCTCTGGGCGATTGTAAAGTGGAAAAAAGCTGACAAACGGCCGGAACTCAAATATTTTAAATGCATACCCCCACTCCCCACTCCAGCAACAAAAATTTATGCATTTATGGAAAGCTAAGCAGAAAGGCAAATAAATACTGCTTACCCCAGTGTTGATAAATATTTTTATAACAGAGAGTTCTAAAAGCTAAATGCGTCGTATGCAATTTATTAAAATATAAAAAATAATCTAGCAATAAATATAATTCATAAGTCTTTATAAGTTATTGATGTTAGAATTAATCGATTTGCTAGGAAAGTAACGGAAGGAAGGGAACACTTTAAGACTAGAATATCCTCTTTAATATTCCATATATTAAGCTAAATTTAATTCAACCTTCTGGTATCATATGCAACTGATTTTATATGCAGTCAGTTGCTCAAAACAGATTTACATGCAAGCGTGTGTGTGTGTGTGTGTGTGTTAATATCTTTGGGATACAGTTTACAGTGTGCACACAGGAGGCACGACTCGAATTGCGCTCAGAAATGTACGCGATGCTATTTGCAAAAACACATGTATGTATTTATGTGTGCGTGTGTGTGTGTGTGTGTGTGTGTGTGTATGCATGCTACACACGATTTTCCAATTGAACTCACACGTGTACACAAGCAGGATATACGCACACATAGCGAGCGATGGAGTGACGGAGAGTGAGAGTGAGAGTGAGTGAGTTGCCATTTGATGCAGTCGTGCATTCAATCGCTGCGTCGTCACCTCACGCGGCCAACCCGAAATCATTTCGAGTTAATAATAAATGGAGCATCATCATCAGCATCAGGCATCAAACTCGTTGAGCAAATACATGACTACAACGAGTATCCTGACTGCTGACTGCTTACTGCACCCGCCTCACACACTCTATCACACTCACTGACTGTCTGTCTGCCTGCCTGCTTGTCCGTTTGTCCGTTTGTCCGTTTGTATGTTTGTTTGTTTGCATTGCTGAAACTGATTTCGTTTCTTTGCTCGCTCGCTTGCTCGCTCGTTTGCTTACTTTATTTTTTCAATTTGTAGCAGGCGCCTTTGGTCATGTAATGAGCACGAATCAATTAAAATACGTGCCAGGCATTAGAAAGGCGCTGCCGCCTGCCCACATTGCCTGACTCGGCAATATCTCAACATACTTTTTGTGCCTATCTGAAGTAGCTGCTTATCTCTTCCTGTTTGCGAGTGTGCGAGTGCGAGTGTATATATATTTATGCTCATCATGTTTATGCGTATTTCATATTGAACGCAAGTCAAGAGGCTGCCAACATGCCAACTCAATTGACAGTTGAAGCCATATACCGTATACCGTATACCGTATACGATATATATCTATGGCCGTATACTATATGAACTGTCATTCTGTTGACAGGCAAGGTAGCCCAATGCAGGACACACATGAGTGGAAACTGTTTATGTGTCTGTGTGTGAGCAACAGACATTGGCCCTAACAGACATTTTCACAGTTGAGTGCTCTGTTGTTGGCGGGCCCAAATAGCTTGGGCAGCAGCCCTTATATAATTTATAAGCATTTCTTGCATGCGCTGCCGATCTGCTGGCATGCAGTAAAAATATTACATAAGCTGATAGCCAAGTGCTTCAAATCCTAATGGCGTGCTTTAAAAATTTGGCCACCAATCAAGGGTTGCCTTTAACAGGCTTTAACTAGACTTCGACTTTGTCAGTTGAGCAACGGTACCTTGACAGTTGAAGAATCTTAAAGCCTTATGCCGTTAATATTTAATAGCAAACCTTCCTTATGTGCGCAACCCTGTCTGCTCACTAGTTTTAAATCCAATTTATTGCCATAACCATCTTTCATTTGCAAATCTCATTCATCTCATTTGTGGCCCATTCCAAACCCAACAGAAGCTTCTTTAAATCCCACACACGCTACGCTACCTTTTTAGCTATTCAATTATACTGCTGCTTTTGCCATCAAGCTCCGCTGCTCTGGGACACCTGTCTTGGGCACACACACACACACACCGAGTCCACCCGGCTCAAAATTTATGTCTTACGAAAAGCGACACTTGACTGACTTCTGAGCGCGGCCAAGTTGACACAAAAGACACGGAAGCAGCACCAACTGAAATGTAGCGCCAGGCCCTGTGCTGTCCATCAGTGTTGTGTGTGTGTGTGTGTGTGTGTGCGTATTTGGGGTTTGTTGTTGCCTGCTGCGCCCACCGCCAACGCAGCCCGCTCCTAAAAATATGCAAATAAATTACTAATAACCTTAGAATGTAACCCTAACACGGAAAAAATGAAATACAGCAACAAACAGTAAACAGTTTATGTGCACACACTGCGCATGTGTGTGTGTGTGTGTGTGTATGTTTGTATGCCTATTCATAATTCAAATTTTACGCCACAATAAACAAAAATGCCTAAAATTATGCAACACACGGCACATGCCGCACACACACACACATTCATGTTGAGCTGAGTAAGTCATAAATTATGTAAATTTAATTTTACTCCACGTATATGTATTGAATGTATATGTGTGTGTATTATGGGCAGGGCCAAGTCGACCACAAATTTGTAAAACGCGTTAAGGAAAGGAAAAAATGGACGTACTGTATGCTATTATTATGTAAATAATTAATGGCATGTAATTATCTAAATTTTAGACAATTTGAAAAAAATTAACACAGCCCACCAACAGCAGCAGGAGCAGCAGCAGCAGCAGCAGAGCCGGCACTGCCACGTTGGCTATGTCAAATATTTATGACATTTTTATTATGCGAGGCGACGAAGCGCGCAGCGAACAAAAAAATAGAGAAATAAAAACACAAAGCAAAAAGTAATTTATATGGCTTGTCCTTGCGCCAGGTTTCCGTTACACATTTAACGCCATTTTAACGCATGCTAATGACCCAAAGAAAAATCCACAAAATGTTGACCAAAAATACACTTTTGTTTATCCAAAGCATAAAAACAAGGTGTAGCCTTTTGAAAGGTTTGCCATTAATTAGCCAGAGTTCGGCACAACGACGTCAGACAAAACATTAGTGCTGTTAATTTATTACCCAAAGCTAGCATACTTACGTTTAGATGTTTATGTCTGTGTGTGTGAATCTAGGTGAGCTAATCAATATATCCGAAGCTACAACGCCCTTAATTGGGAAGGCAGCCATATCAGAACACATGAGTGTAGCTGTTAGCTTAGTCAAATATTAAATTAACAATTGTGGATTCGTCTGAAATCTATAAATAATAAATTAACCTAACCTGATAGAGGTCCCCTATGAGCAATTAAGTCTACCAGGATAGCTTAACATAATATCTTAAATCATATTCAAATAATAAAGCAGCCAGTTTTTTATTTTTGCTTGATAGCACCCAAGCTAGGGGGAAACCATTAATCCTATTAATATATTTTATTGATTCATTAAATTTTAATTTGTTTATTTTAAATTCAAAAATTCGAAATTAAATATTAATTACAATACATTGTTTACATATGCATTTTATATTTTCCTTGCCATTTATTATTTTAGTTCATATTTATTCACATCTTACGATTTTTAAAGTAATTGCAAAAAAAAAAAAGATAGATCTTATTTAATACTTTATGCTTTAGTCTATTGTCTGCGATTGGTAAAATATGGCCTTAATATAGATTGCAATTCTGTTCAATGCCAATGGCTCAATGCATCTTGGCAGCCAGACCAACTTTAATTGCCACTTGCTAATTGCACGCTAGACAACCGCACAAACATGCCTCGGCTATTATATACAGCTGCCATATTTCATATATCACAAAGCATCCAACCCATGCAGAAGCAACAACAGCAACAAAAATATAATGAAAGAAAGCGTAGGATAGAAAAAAAGCATAAAAACTATTTGCCATTGATCAGCGGCAGGCAGGCAGTGGTAGCCACAATAACCGTACGTGGTGCCAACATGAGTGGGTGAGCGCGCATAAAAAGCAGCCTGTGTGTGTGTGTGTATGTGTGTGTGTGGACGCATGTGAAGTTGCAAGCAGCCACTGATTAGTATCAAAAGATGTTGAGTATGATGATGATGATGATGATGTTGATGATATAGTGTTGCGCCCTGCAGGAGCTGCAGGAGCTGCAGCAGCAGCTTTCGCCCTAGCAGCAAACGTATAAAGTGGAAAAAACTTTTGATTAAGCTGCAGTTATGTCAGGTTGTTAGGTGGAAGTAGCTGCAGCAGCGGCAGTCGAGTTGAGGTTGCCCCTAAAAGCATGCTACATGCTATTGTTTTGCTTGCTAGCTCGTTAGTTTGTTTTGCCCGCTGCACGCTTAAGGCGCAACATTGTCTGCCTGCAACAGTGACAAATTTCGCAAACTCTAACTCTCTACATGCAACAAAAAACTTTGACATAAAACTTTGATGATTTCTGTTTCTCTTTTTTTGGTGCAGTTATAAACAAGTTGCGTTTTCAATAAGCAAAATATTGCTTAGAGCGACAGCCATAAAGTATAAGTATTACTTTTCTATCAACACACATATGCACCCACTCACCCATAAAAAATACTTGCTGGACCCTCGATTCGCAAGCATTTTCCAAAAAACTATCATCCAACAGCATAACAATTGGGCTCAATGCCGCTCGTTTTCGACAGCATCATAAAAATCGCTTTTCATGTGGCGGATTCTCTAGCTCGCTCTTACTCTCACTCTCTTTCTCCTTCTCTGTCTCTGTTGCTGCCATAACAAAGCCATAAAACGTAGTTTTAATTGCATTTTCGTTGTTCCATTTTATGTAGTTGAGTTTGCCGTATGCATAAAAACAACAAAAATGCCGTTGACCAAAAGGCAACATGAGTGCGAGTGCGAGTATACTCGGGCTCAACGCTCTGTGTCTCTCTGTGGATGTGTGTGTGTTCAATAGATGGCGCCACATTCTAATTGCAGGCACTGCCTGGGAATGCAGATGTAGGCACTTACAGCTTGACTGGCTACACACCCCACCCACCCCATGCACTTTGCTCACTTAGCGCTCTGGCCATCATAAACTGACGCAGTTTATCGAGGTTCATGCACCCAACTTTACACACATACACATACAGAGACACATACGCTTACACAGCACTTGGCAGCTTGGCAGCTTGGCACTTGGCACTTTTGGCATTGCATACGCGTAGGCGGCGTCACTTGGACTAGTCCGCCATGTCATGCACGACTTGTCGAGGCGCTAAAATTTGCGGTTTATCGTTGGCTATGGCGCCTCTAGCTCTTTGCCTTTCTCTCTCTCTCTCTCTCTCTCTCTCTCTCTCTCTGTCTGTCTTTCTCTCTCCAACTGACTGCTTTGCGCTTTGTCTCTTTGTCTTTTTGTCATCAGCTGCACACACTTTGTCATCGAGCTAATTGTGTGCTGAGCCAGCAGCAGCGGCAGCAGCAGTAGCAGAAGGCATCTTTGGGCCAAGTCAAAACAATTTTTTGCGCGTGCTTTCATTTTTTTGTGCGCTTTTTGCCAGCAAAGATTTAATTAACATTTTGACTCTCAAAGGCTTCGCCGTGATGTGATGTGGGTTGCTCTTGCCGCCGCTGCTGCGCATTTCGGCATTTGGCTAATTTCAAATTATGTGCGCTAATTACGCAACACTGAAACCTTTTTTGTTAACCATAATTAGCAAAGCCTTTGTGCTGAAGTCCACTAACTGCGACCAACAGAAATTTCCGCTCAAATCTAAAATCGAGATGCCTTAAAAGTTAGTTTCGCCTAAACTTTGCTTAAAAATCAAAATTATTCAGAAACTAATTTATAAATAGACTTAATGCTGAATATATCAACATATGTTTGCATTAAATGTTCAAAGGTCCTTGGAGGTTAAGTATTTTCATAATAAAAATTAAGTATACGTTTATAAAAGCGCTTAAATTTAGCTTGTTGTTTGAAGCTTACATTAAAAATACACAAACTTAAAGAAAGAAAAAAACACTTGGTCATGTCATTATGTTATTTATAGCGTAGAATTAAATATGAATGAGAAAAAAAACATGTCAATCACAGGACTGAATAAAACCTTTTATGCTTTGAGCTGACCTTTTAAAACCTGTGTTTAAATAAAATAAAACTTTATACTGATAAACATTTTTGTGATGTAAGGTAGGAGCAGAAAACAAAAAAAATCCACATTGGCTTCAGATATACCTAATATACTAGTATATAGCTCATAATTATAAGCAGACTGGCGAATGTCTTGGCCAGCGAATCCCCGGCGAGGAGGCTGAGAAGACGCCAGCCAAGAGGCTTGATGACTCGCTCCCCTAGATGTCGGATTTAAATTGAATACAAATTGTGATTGTTAATTGTGATATATAGTCTATTGTTAATTGTTTAACATTTGCACAGTGATAAAGCTAGACTTAGGACTAGCCGGCGCGCCCACATGGGTTGAATTAAAAGCCAAAAAGGCTACCGCAGCTGATTAGACATGTGTTTCGTACTATGCTGAAAGTCTGGAGCGCCACCAATCCGCCTGTGCAGTTCTAATCATATAAAGGGGCATTTGGTATACCTATACCCCGTATGCCTTAATAAAGTATTTATAAAAAAAAAAAAAATAATTATAAGAACGAGACTTAAGATGATTTGTTAGTATGCCAAGTAGAATTTAATCGGCTGGTTTTTAGTTGGTTTTGCCAAAGGTTTTGCACTAAAAGCTGTAGCCTAACGCTAACAAGCGAAGCAACTAACCGCACTTAAGCTGAAGACTTAGTTCATCTGAAGGCAACTATGTAGCAACTGATGTACAATGTTGCAACTACAGCTGCAGCAACTTTAAAACACTTTAGAATATTAGAATCTTGAGCAAAGAGTCGCAGGGTGGCGAGAACATTTTCCCAATTTATAATGCTGACCACATCAATCATTCAAGCCAAACTCCTGGCACGACCCCCAGCCAGCGTGCGACTAAATGAACATTTTTGGTTAAACATTGGTTTAAATTTTGCGGCGTCATTGCCCCAGTCCCAGCGTATTACGCCAAGCATGCTGTCATTGTCAACAACATGGCGATGGCGGTGGCGATGGCATTGGCGGTGGCGATGGCATTGGCGTTAGCTGTATACAAAATCAACACGGCTTCAGTTCATCGACCACTTAATTTTCCAGCTGAGCTTTGAGTAAAGGCAAAAGCAAATGCGAATTTTTGATGGGCTGGGGGGCGTGGAATGCCTTTGGTCAGACAGAGAAATGCACTTAATTGCCAGCGCTGCTGTCCATCCACTGTTTAGCTGGCGCTGGCGGTGAGCGCGCGTCAGGATTACAATTAAAAAATCAGCCAGCCAAAATAAAACGCAGCATGCAGTTAGGCGCTCATGTAGTAGCTAGACACAGGCACAGGCACAAGAGCAGGCGCTGGCCGTCCAGGCAGCCTTTACTCATTCATTATGCATTAATGTAAATACGGTAAATGTTGTCCAATCATTAACATAATTGAATTACAAACAAGCGGGCGCCCAAATTGAGGGCCTTGCCTCGGCAGTCCATGCACATGCATAAATCGCAATTTTAATTACTTGCCCGACTAATGGATTGTGTGTTACGGTTGCAAAAACAGCAGCAAACCAACAAAAAAAAAAAAAAAAGAAATGTTTATAGTGAGCCGCCTAAAATAGTAATCAGCTCTAACATGCTGGGGCTTGCAACTCTATTTTGAGGCACACGCACACACATGCGAACAGCCTAGAGCATTAAATATTTTACGAGATTGGGCGGGCAAACGTATGCGCCGCATATGAAGCAATTGAATTTTGCAGTTAAAAGCTTCAATCATTTTCAATTGCCGCAAACTAATGTCTGATTATAAAATATGCATGCGGACAAGCAACCGACAGCTTTAGCTCTACGTCCGCTTAAGTGGAGGGACAGTAACCAGAAAGAAAATGACACCTGTGCCATCATCATCGAACTCTGGTCTGAGGACTGCGGACTGCGGACTGCGGACAGCGGACAGGGGACTGAGGGCTGACCTGGCTTACACGTTCGACATTATTGATTTGGCTCGGTTTTGCGGTTTTCGTTGCTGCATAAAGCTTCCAATTAAGTTTTATTTTAATGTATTTCATTTGAACGTCTTTTAATGGCATTTTTCGTACGGCTGCCAATATTACTCATTTGCCATATAAACCAAAAGGTGACCACAACACGTAGCCGGCGCCAGTCACTGACAACCTTTGGGGGTTGCTTACGGTCATGACTATGTAGAACTGAACGTGAATGCGAATGTATGTGTGGATGGGCGTTAAGTGTTGGCCGCCAGTCAACGCTCGACATGGGTCGCATGGGTGAGATTTAAGCTTTAATGATGCATGAAGCGGCACAGGATGTGGCTGCCCAGTCGTGGGTAAAAGGCAATGAGCGCAAATGTGCCCAGCCAGACTCACAGCCCCACAGCTCCGCAGAGAGCGAGAGGGAGCAGTAAGCGTGTAGACGAGAGTTCTGCTTGCATATTGAGTGGCATTTAAATGCTTGAAAATTCTGTGCTGCTGCCCCATGCTCGGAGGTGTTTATGAAGAGTGCTTCATCATCTAAAAATGTTGTTGGCCATTGAGAAATTGATTTTGACACTGCTAAAAGCATTTGCACAAGGCCATGATCGCCTCGCATACTAACCGTTATTTTTTATTGAATTTGCTGCAGTGAAAAGCGTTAATATGACTAAGCACTCAATTCATTAATTATTTTATTTACTTACTTAGAGTCAATTTATTGGAGCTCATATAAAAATTTTCTTTATTTGCATTATTTGTAATTTTGTAATATTTGTAGAATTTAGTAAAAGATTTATTTTACCGTCGACTGCCTATAATCGAATATAAATATAAATAAAATGCTGCGTTTAAAATAGATTTTCTTTCTATATTAAAGCTATTCAAATAATATTCAAGTAATAGCCACTCGACAGAATTTGAATTTATGATTTAAATTTAAATTTTAATATGATAAAGAATATATTATTAATTTAGTGGCCATATGGAAGTTATTAATATCAATTAGGCCAACTTATTAGGGTTATTAGTAGGTTAATTTGTCCTTTATTTGCTTATAAAAAGTTGTGTCGTTTCCTTTCCTGTAAGTTATATTAAAAATTGATAGTAAAGTCATATTTAATAAAAAATTTATATTTTTTGGTTGCCATGCGCTGTGTAGGCTAAACGTTGTTTTAACTATGCTATACCCTAAATTTCCACTTTTTCAACAGCTTTAAATTAATCGCATTCTTTTTTATATTCTAGCAAATGAACCGTACTTTACAGCTGAAGCCAGCTGAAAATGAAAGTCGCAGCGGTAAGTAAATTCAATGCTCAAAGCAATTATATCCATATTATAATTTTGTTAGCTTGAAATTCAATTTGCCACGCGCACAAATCAATTCTCCGTAGGTGCGCTCCCCTATTGAACCCCATTGAGCATTATAATTACTTTGCTTGTTCGCTGCCAAACACAAGCAAGCAACTAAACCAAAAATAAGAGGATAAAAGTTAGAAATGTCTTAATGCTGGGGGTCCCCCTACAACAACAAAACTGCTGCATCAACAAAACTTTTTATTCACACCTTGGGCAAACTCGCATACAAAAACTTGCAGCGTTCTCTCTCGCACTGCTCAACACCTAGAACACACGTCAGCAAAAATTACGAGCGCGCTTCGATAAACTGTCAAAACTGTCTGCAAAAATTTGACATTTAACAAAACGACCAAAAAATAAATATATATATATATATATATATATATATACCATATATATTCGTAACAGAGAAATATTTTGTATAGGTGCACGATGAAAAAAATAAGTTAAGAAAAAGAAAGAACGAAAGCATGTTATAGCAAAACACGGCTGAACTGTCAATGACAGGCAATGACTGTTGGACTAGGGAACAGTGTGCGCCATATTGTTTTTACTGGCCCTGCCCGCAGTTATCGTGTTTCACGCTTGTTTGTGACAGCAGTGGCTCCCATGCTCGAACCCTCGAACCCACATACAAAAAACAAAAAAGAAGAATATAAAATGGGCAAAGATTTGCATAATTTACACAGCACTTGAGTTGCTCGCGCTTAAACAAGTTTTTTTTTGGGTCACTTTGAGTAGTTTCTGCATTGATAAACTTACTGACAAGCTCATTATGCAGTCCCGGCTATGGATATTGCTTTAAAAAAAAAAACAGGCAGGCATGAACATTTTTAACACGCAACTGATCAAAAAAGTACGTAAAAAATGTTACGTATAGTCGTTATGGCATCAAATAAATAGGTTAGCGAGGTGCAAAATTTTAAGTTTTTGCTTTATGACGTCAAACTTTTTTATTTAGTTACTTTTTTTGTAAGCAAGAGTGGGTCGATATTTTTCACCCAGAAGCGTCCACCAAATGCGCAATCTGCAATAAAATTTTAAGAACATAAATTTTAAAAAATAATATTTTAAAAAGCCAAAAACTATTTTTTAAGAGATAAATATATAAGCCATTCAAGTCATGACGTTTTTCTGATTTTGTGTAGATCAACGATACACATTAGAGCCCCAAAATATTAAAGAAACTTTAGTAATATATTCACTAAGATGTTCAAAGACAAATCAGATGTTATTTAGTTTCAAAGCAAAAAAATAGCTTACTAGATATTTTTTGACATAGTTTCTAAAATCAATTCTATAGCATTTCTTTAATTTAAGTATCAAGTGAAACAAAAATTGATGTTTGCAATGCAATTGTTCGAAATCTTCGAAATCTTCATCCATCTCGGCGGTGGCTAAGACTTTACTGTAGGCCCATAGTTTATTGGCGAGATGTTCTCACTTCTTTCTCACTCGAACAAATCGACCCGCTTTTGATCAAGCTCGCTCTAAGTAACGTATGGAGAAACGTAAGCTGCTACGTAAGTTGTACCAAAGATAAGGAACAAAGTCACTTGCACTTGCTTTTGTGCAGCAACTGATTGAAGTGGAGAGAGGTCCACTGCAGACGTGCTTAATCCGCGAGTGGGCTTCTTTGCTACCCAAAAAAAGAAAAGAAAGTTGGTCTGCCACAAGCGCCAGGTGGCCATACACAGCACACAAGGCAGCCGCAAAAAGTCAGTGCACTACATACGGAATCTTTTAAGACATTTTGCAGCTGGCAACGCTTATCAAAGCAACGCAGCGCCCAAAATGTCCATTGCACAAATTGCTTGTGCACACAGCACATACAAAAAGCGAAAAAGAGTAAGAGAGAGAGAGAGAGAGAGAGAGAGGGAGAGAGCTATTGCTCATAATAGTCAACGTCGACAGTTGACGGTCGCTGCGGCGAAAAACTTGACAAAGTTGATGTGTCAAATCAGCAGAAGCTGAACCAACGCAGCCAACGACGACGAACAAGAAGAAGAAGAAGAAGAAGAAGCTGCAAAACGAATGACCTTTAAACTTTGCCAAAGGACATGAAAGCACTAATCGTTACGTTGCTCCCTTCATTCATTCTACGTTCATTTGCCAGTTGCTTCGATTTTACTTCACTGCTGCCCATGCTGTTGCTGCCGACTGCCTTTGCTGAGCTCAGTGCGCGCTTGGCGGCAACAATTTAAACTTTTCTAATCCGCTGGGGATTCAAACTTCGAGTTGCACCAGCAGCAGCAGCAGCAGCAGCGGCGGCAATCTGTCCGCACAATTGTGAAGTCGCTAGTTGCTAGCAATGCTTTGCTCTAGCTCAAAAGCCAGCTTTAGCCAGAGTTTGGGCTGAGGCCCAGGCCCATCAACGACGCAATCAAGTCGACATTTTTGTTTGTTGCCCTGTTTGTATTCGTCCTTTTAGCTGATTTTTGGGGCGAACAAATTTTCAAGAAATTAAAGCGCTCACAACTTTCTGGCCGCTATCAGCAAGGCACTTGCCAACTCAACACACACACACACACACACTTACAGTCTTGAACCGGCGACTTTTGACTTTGGTCTTTTCATTCAGGCCAACAACAGCAACAACAACAAGAACAAGAACAAGAACCAGAGCAGGAACAGAGACTAAGCCTCAAAATGCAATTAAACAGGGACAAGTTTAATTGCTTGGTTGAACCCAGAGAGAAAGAGTGCAGCTTGTGCGTTCGCTGATATTTGCATTTTTCATGTCACAGTCGGGCATTTATTTAAATTTAAATCAAGCAGAAAACTTGTTGAAGCAAACTCTGTTGGCAACATTTTGATTTTACTTTTATAAAGAAAAATAAACGCACAAAATAAAAACTTGTTAGTCAACGTAGAAGCGACAAAAAAATACAAATGCTGACCAAAGCTACAAAAATTGTTGCTGCTTCTTGTCATGGCCAATGTCTGCTGACTCTCGGGCTATTTCACATGCACACAGGTTTAGTTATTTATCTTGATATTCTCTCACATGCTGCATACAAACAATCATGTTTCATCATTATTAAACTCATATTGTCGCTTGCTCGGGCTGCCTGCTTGTGTGTGTATGTGTATGTGTATGTGTGTGTGTGTGTGTGTGCGTTTTCATCTTTCGCTTTACGCGTAATTTGTACTTGTCTAACACGTAATGATGTCACGTAAATTGCATACGTTGGCATTACGTAGCAGCGGTATTTTTTAAAAAGTACACAAGCAAATTGAGCATAGCAAGCAGCAAGCTAAGCCAAGCAAGCAAGCGTCTTAAAGTAAAATTAATATTACTCATACGCAGTGTGTTCTCGTGCATTCAAGGTGTGCGACGAACGAACTGACACTCGCACTCTTCTCATACATAAATAAATTTATGAAATCCGTGCCATTTCCTCAAACGCAACACAGATTTATGTTTCTAACTACGCATTAATTTCCTTACCTTTTATGCTTTAGCTACCAAGCTCTATCTCTGTGTGTGTGTGTGTGTGTGTGAAATGCGTGTCCTGTGTCACACGTCAGTAAATCAGCTGACTGCCTGCCTGCCAGGTTGCCAGGTTTCCAGGTTGCTTGTTTCCCGTCTCGTCTCATTCATCATACTTATAAATATTTATTTCCTTATACCACCCACCGACCCCACGTGCGGCCCATTGGACCAAAAATGATTGCAACAGATTAAAAATCAACTGTATATAAATATATATGCTATTGCGAGTTGATAAATTACAAAGTAAATTAACAAAAGCCGTAACAGACTGAAATTATACGTGAGCGCAAATTAAAGACTTGATTGTGCTGCATGTCAAGCTGTCAGTCTGTTTGTGTGCGAGTGTATGTGTGTGTGTTTGAGTGTGTGTGTGTGTGGGAGTGTGCGCTTATCGTAATCGAAACAAAAAGTTTGAGCGGCTCATTTTCTGCCTGCGCAGTCAGCCTTGATTATTATAGACAGCGCCTCATCAAATTGAAAAGCAATGAACTATGAAACAGCTCGCAAAACGAAAGAAAAATAGACAGAGAGAGAAAGAGAAAGAGAAAGAGATACAGACAGAGATATAGAGAGAATAACCCTCAGTAACACTAATAAGCAAGAGGCGCAAAACTTTCATTTCAACGCAAAAGGCGAAAAACTAATAATAATAATACGCAGTGTTGTGCTCTGCAAAACTTTTCTCATTTGTGCAAAACACACACATACACATAAAGAGAGAGAGAAAGCGAGCTAGAGTCTGCCATTTCACATGACAACACCAAGTTAAATGTGCGCGTATTGAGCGCCAATTTGTTATTTCCTACTTTTGTGCGTTACAACACTTTCACCTGCGCCAGCGCGCTGGCTCAGCTTATTAGCCTGCAGCGACATAAAATGTTTATTGTTAGTGAGAATAAATTCGCACAGACCCACATACATAAAGTACGTAACAAAAGTGGCAGCGACAAATTCAATTGAACTTTTATTGTAATATAAATTGAACTTGAGCTCTGGGCTTGTTGATTGGCTTCAGCCTAAAAGCTGCTGCCCCAAATTAAAAAATTCACCACTAAGCCTCCAATAACAAAAGCCGGCACACACACAGACTACAGCAGACAAAAGGCATTGGCAGCAGCATCAATATATAAAGGCAGCGCCTAAAAGCAGACATCAGTTGCTGCTTTTGCTGCATTTGCTTCTTCAGCTGTGGCTTGGCTTGCTTTCTTTTCATTCTGCTTCTTCTGCTACCCCAGCGCAAATTCTTTAATCAGCTTAAATTCACACGTAGCGCAAGCGACGTATAGCCATTGATTGGAGGCTTACACTCGCTCAATCCCCCCACACTACTCCTCAGACAAAGCTTCCATATGCCCTCTGCTGCATGCCCGAATCTCTTGGTTTTTGTGTGCCTTTTATCAAAGCCAGTTCAAAGGCGAGTATGTGTATTTAGGCTTTTATTGTTTTTGACCTTTTTCTTCTTATATTTTTTTTTGAGACAGCAGCATATCGATTTTTACACACACACACACACACACACACACGCACACGCACACTTGCGTTTAAATATAGAGCAAAGCCCACGCACAGGAAAAATGAAAGAATAAAACGCTGCTCAGCCAGAAAAAGAATATCGCAAACACCAACTGCCTGTCTGCACTAGCAGCCCCCCGCACATTCGCAGCAGCTTTTCCCAAGTTCAAATAAGCGATAATAAGTATTTATATGGCTACGCATTTTTGTGTGTACAGCCTGCTAAATGTGTTTTAATGTTTTGCCAACAACACACAGCATAAAAAGAAGAGAAAAACACCAAAACTTACGTCTGGCAACGCCAGGCAGCGTCTTAAATATTTAGGCAATTCTTTTAGGCAGCTGCTGCTGCTTCGTTTGTTTTCATGCGTAGCTTCGACTGCGCATCATTTTTCTTGCGTTGCTTTTTCGTTTACGAGCGACTGAAGCCTGTCAATTGGCTGAATGCCTCGTAAAAATGCCAGCGGCCAAGGCGACACAGCGACCAAGGGAGCGAGGCAGCCAGAAACGATTTGTAATGCTTTGCTTGCCCGCGCCGGAAACGGAAAAGCAACACACACACACACATATACACAATACACAAAAAAAGTGTGTGTATATGGCTGCTTTTAGTTTGTTATTGTTTTCTTTTTTGTGTTTCAGGCCTGCCAAATGTCATCATTAGCGTTTCAATTGCCATTTTAGTCCGTGACACTTGAAGGCATTTGCATAAAACTCAAGTCAAATTGTTGACATTGATGGTTGACGCTGACGCTAACGCTGATGCTTGAGCGCATACCCTGTAGCTAAATTGCAAAAGCTTAGCGGCGCATTATAGGATTACTTGAGAGTTAGAAAGGAGAGTTGACTTGAGTCGAAAAAAGAGGAACAAACTGAATTGGTATAAACTAGTTGTACTTAAAATAAAAAGCTATCATTTATGGTTGGCACTTACTTCAAAATGTGTATTAAAGATTAAATAATTAAAGTGAATATTACGTAAAAGTAACACTGCACACCCACCCGCTATTATTTTATTCAATTTAATTCGCTGACTTCTACGGCCATTCTATTGAATAAACTCGGGCTTTAGCTTAGCGGTGATTTACTTCAAACGCTGACCCAACGCACACCTGCCCTACCGGACTAGACTAGACCCCAACCAGCAAGCCAGACCAGGCCAGGCCAGGCCAGGCCAAGCCATAGCCAGACCACGAAAACATTTAGCTGATCTTATCAGCGCGGCAATTGTCTGACGCTTTTGCGTCTACTTTTGTTTGCTCTAGAGTGGTGTCTTCATTTTACAAGCGTTGTGGTTTGTGTGTCGCATGGACGGTGATAAGCGACACGCAAGGGCAACACTATAGCTCTCTCTTTCTCTCTCTGACTCGCCAGGCAATCAATAGTGTCAACCGTTTCAGCGTGTGCAGTGGGGCGTATGTGTAATATAAAAAGTAATTATTTCTTATGCAATATGGCGGACACATTTGGGTTGAGATCGATAAGCATCTGGAACAGCATTTTATTGCAGCCGGCGCAATGTTTTAATTGTTTGTCGTGCTGCTGCTGCTGCTGCTGCTGCTGCTGCTGCTGCTGCTGCTGCTGGTGCTTCACTTTATATACCCCATGTGTGTATGTGTGTGTTTTTTTGCAGCTTAGCCATAAAAGATTATAATCTTAATTGCATTTAGAGTGCCTTGCATTGTAGGTTAATAATCATAAATGTTATGGTAATAGTGGTAATACACTCTCATGTAGGCGCCGTGTGAAGCATTTTGTACTTTTCCACTGCAACAAAGTATTCGCCTTCTGCACTCCAAACTGTTGTTTGATTGTAATGTATAAACATTTGCGCTGCTTGTCACTGGCACTTCCAATGGCAATTGGATAAATTGTTATGAGCCCGTGGTGAAGAGAGCAATAGTTAATATTTGTATAAAAAGCGAAACGAATTTAGTTTATCATCCAACTATTCAAAAACTCTGCTCTACTAAAAGAATCTTAAAGTCTTGAGTTTAAGACATAAACAGTTGCTCGGTTTTAAGACTTGTTGTTGCCCATATCTTGGCACGCTGCGACTTTGTTTTGCAGCCCTGACTTGCTGCCCTTTGAGCGACGTGTGAAAGAGACAGATAGCATTTTATGCGCACATTTCGCACGCTCTCTCCACACACACCCACACACTTGAGCTGGCGAACACAAAGCGCTTGCGACAGCGCTTGCTTGGCTCATATACTTTACAAATCTTGATAACTTAATAGCGCAGCCAAGACAAGGAGCTGGGCTAAAAAGCAAATACATGTTTTGGCCAGCGGGCGGGCACATTAAAGCGAACCAAAACCCAAAAAAAGAAAAGTAAAATAATATGAAAAGTCATAAAAATAACAGCGGGACGACCGCAGCGCAGCAACAAGAATATTTGGCTCAAAGTTTTTGATATGTTTACACGCTAGCTCCTCCTCGCCTGTATGTCTCCCATGCGCATTGTGTAGATGTGTTTGCTAATTTAGGCGAAATCAATAGAAGCCACTGTATGTGTGTGTGTATGTGTGACTTTGCTCTGGTTAAATTAATGAACGTAGGTGGCGACAACAAACAACAAAATTTATGTTAAGTTGAGTCACCAGCAGCGACAAAAACTATAAAAATTAACGAGCTGCAAGTAATGTAGCATACTTTCTGGCGTTGGCTCTGGGCATAAAATGCGCTCCGCTGCCTGCTACAGCTTCACAGTGTGTGTGTGTGTGTGTGCCGTAGTATTATAATGCCATTATCATTTTTATTATTGCATTTTAAATGCATTTTCATAATATACATACATTTTTTTCATTCATAATTTTTAATGCCTTGGCCAGGCCAGGCCAGCAAGCAAGCCCTACAGCTCATTAAACAGGCAGCACAATTCAAGCGAGTATCTGCTGCCAAGACGAAGGCGTTACACAAGATTAATGTATTGTTACACACACACACACACACACACAAGCACACGTAAATGGCTAGCATGCTTGTCAGCTATGCAACGTTTTTGGCTCGTTGTTTTCTTTTTTCTTTGCCACTGGCTGTTTCTCAAAGTCGCCTCAAAGTCATGTGCACGTCTACGAGCCACTGCTGTTAACTGCATTTAAAGTAGTTTTTTTTCTTCGCTCAGAAAATAGCACAATAGTTGTCGAGTTGGGTCAATCACACGACTGCAAGCACTAGCATATAAAGATATATCGGTCTCTCTCTCTCTCTCTCTGTGTGTGTGTGTGTGTATAAAAATGGAAATATATTTGGCTTGGGCACTGCGTGTTGAGAGTGGTTGACGCCTTGGCATTGTTATGGATAGCATAGTGTAGCAGCAGTAAAAGCAGATTTGAAAATTGCTTGGCATGGCAATGAAGACGGAGTCAGAGTCAGAGTCAGCGCCATAGCTAGAGCTCAAGAGATTGTCTGCATACAAGATTGGCATGGTTTACAAGTGGCGATTGTAGTGGGAATACAAATAAATCAAATTAGCTTTGCACACGAGAAATATATCAAATTCACTATGGAAGGCCAGAGGGTGGCCAATCGATGACATCTCTGATTCGATTACATGCAAATAATCGTGTAAATAATGAAAACTAACAGCAACAATTACAAAAATCTAAGAAAATTACTCTTAAGCTTTCACTTTGCCACTCCAGAGTTCCTCTCGAAGTTCACTGTGCGCTCTCAAGTTCTTTGACTGTATTGACCTCAAGCACATGTTCCATGTTGTTATTTAAAACAAACTTAAAGCACTGCAACTCCATTTCAGCACACTCAGCCCTGACTTTGTTGTGCCTGTTGTGTGTGTGTGTGTGTGTGTGTGTGTTGATGTTTGTGTTTGCCGGGGGTAAACGTGCTGGCAACAAAACAAGCCTTAGCCATAGCTGCATATACACACGCAGACTCATACACACACACACACACACACACACAGAGCTATCTATCTATATGGCGAGTCATCCAACCATCCATCGAGCTATGCGTCCAGCCATCCATCCATCTATCTATGGAATGCAGCAAGTCATGCAGCGCAGCTCGCTGACCCGCACGATGCCTTTGTCCTGTCCCTAGGCCAACTCTCTATCGCTCTCTCGCTCCACCTCTCTGTCTCTCTCTCTCTCCATAGCATGCATGCATTTGGCTTAACAAACAGCATTTGTTGTTGTTGCTGTTGTTGTTTTCTTCACACAACAACTACATCAAACTCAGTGCTTCCATAGAGCTCTGTTTATTTTGAATCCTCTTTTTCACTTTTTGCTACACTCCCTCCCCCCTACACCGAAGACTAAACAAACTAATATGCTATGCTTAAAGCGTACATATTGGACTTATAGCTGCTGCTGCTGTTGTTGTTGTTGTTAGTTGCTTGTTGTTATTTTTGATGTTGTTTGTATACGAGCAGCTGGGTACAGCGGGAGTTGCTCAGCTAGAGAATGCGCCAGTTCCAGTTTCAATGTTTTGCCGGCTACAACAAAAGGCCGCCTGCTGACCAGCACTCTGGACTCTATGCTCTATACTCTGTACTCTTCTGTTGCTGTCATATTTCGTGCTCTCACGCTGCCAACATGACACGCCATTGTGCCTGCCTCGCTGAGCCTGCGTAGCTCAGCTTTACAGTTGAGCTCACGTTGACGACCTCTCAACAGCAACAGCAACAGCAACAGCAGCAGCAGCAACAAGAACAATGTGACCATTGCCTTCTGTCGTGCGCTTATCATATAAATTCTTTAGGCTGCTTTCAATTTTTTTTATTTGGCTTTCTCGTTGTTTTTGGATGTGCCCTCTGATCCTAGCCATAACAAAAAGGCTAAAAATGTTGACTTCAACGTTGTGCCTGTTATTGAAGGCTTAAGCATCAGTCAGTCAGTTAGTCAGCCACCCAGACAGTCAATGTTAGTTAGTTAAGAGGCGCTACGGTTAGCTGCACTATGCTTACGAAAAATCAATGACAGACTTTAACGAGAAAATGCTCAATACTTTGTATACAGACAAATGCAAATGAATTTTAGGCTTGACTTATCAGTGTGTGCCCAGAAACATTTAAGTTATCGAACCTTAAAGTTTGATTTTGCGCCATGCATCTTGAATATGCCATACGTATAGGTTAGGATAATGCATATTTTATTTATTCAACGGATTCAATGTAGCTGCCAGCCAGGTAGGCATTGTAGGTATAAAATGGTTTTGGAGAATTCCTTCAACTTGCACTCCGCTCTCAATTCTTTAGCCTTTGATAACTTCACTCTGAACTTCATGGCATCGATACATAAACGGCTTTGTCACCCTCTTTTATTTGCTCGATTGCCTATATCCTGATGCGATATTTAAATAATATACATTTAGTATTCCCAAACTTCTTATAAACATAATAATTAGAGCAACTCAGACATCTTGTCCGCACTATAAACTCAGTAATAAAAGTCGCTCAGACATAAATTAAAGGAAGAAGCAGCAGTAGCAAGCCAACTTGTATCTTTTGTCAAGTCTGTCAAGTCAAGTCAATGCGCCGAAAGTGCGCGCATGTTCTTAATTACAACATTAAGCGTTTTGTGTTATAAACGTGAGCATGCGTCACATTGTCTGATAGTTAAAAATGTACTATGATGACAAATGTCAAATTTGCTCAACAGCAGGCGCAGCAATTTAATATAAAATATACTTATTGTCTTCCATGTGTTTTTGCTTGTTATGTAATTAATAACGATGGGCACATAAGATTGGCGCATAAAAGTAGACTACAGCATTTTATTTAAAGCTGGCCAGCAATTGGGGTTAGCTAGCTTAATTGAAAATTTGCGGCGACTTTCAAATGACATTCAAATGCTAGCTAGGGTGCCGCTGCTGGTAATAAAATTATGACGTAGCTTATGAGCAATAGACTGTGCACACACACACACACACATACATACGCTGGCATTAAGTGCCATTGTCTGGCTGTTAACATGCTCATTACGAGCGTAAAGCTAAAACAAGAGCTGCAATTCGAGTCAAACGAGACGAAACGAGACGAGTCAAGCCGCGTTGAGTCGTTCATGATGTTCAACTTCAATTATAATTACGTCAAACAGTGCAACAAGAAAATGTGCAACTTGAGGCAAACAAGTTAGAATACAGACCCAGTTAAGAGACTCACAGACTGTGAATTGCGACTCAGTTACCAGTTACCAGACAGAAACTGTATGTGTATCTGTCTGTGTGTGTGTGTGTGTGCACACAAAACAGAGGCGCAGAGACAAACAACTTAAAAGTGAGCATTTCCTTTTAATGTCCTTCAGTGCATTGCACTCCACCCACTATTTTTATATTACATTACATTTGCCAGCAAAGTGCTGCTACTGCTGCTCCGACGTTGATTGTCATTGTTTTTAATGCCAAATGTTTGCTGCTGCTGCCTGCACGCTGGCAACATCATATCCCTTGCCAAAGGATATAGCACAAAAGCTGACTGAAAGAAAACTCATAATTGTGCTGCACAAATTGCAAGTTATGGCTAAAGTTCTACCTACTGCCCTCCCTCTCTATGCAAAGCAAACTATACACATTTATCATGTAGTTTTAGCTTTAAGGCTGGCTTTGGGGGCAAGCAACTGTAAATTGTTAACTGGACAGGTCAAAGGTTCAGTGCACTTGTGGGATGTAAGTGCTTAATGCAAATATGCTTAAGATTCAAAAAGGAAATGAAATATATCTCAAAGCCCAATTAAATTTATTTAATATGAGACTTGAGCTTGAAACTTTACGCTGAAAGTTGCTTAATTAACATACTTTAAAGACTGTAAAATTCTCTCGCAATCCTCGCTCAACACTATATGCAATTTAAAGTTTCATTCTTTTGCATTCTGCACGCGGCTCGCCGCCATTTTATTGATGTCTTTTGACGCCGCCGCCGCCGCCAACGCCAACGCCGCCTGCAGTTTGAGTAAACAGTGCGGTAGACACAGCGCATAACTTGCAACGTGCAACTGCCCGCACTGTGTTTGCTGCTTGGCATGCTGTCTGTCTGTCTGCCCGTCTGTCTCTGCGCGTCACTCAATGTGGCAGAGATATGCAAGAAGCTGCTGGCGGGATCCAACTCGAGCTACAGCCCGTAATTTATTTGAAACGCGCGCCAGCAACGTTTTCTTTATTGCTGCTGCTCCGCTGGCTCGAGCTGTTGCTGTTGCTGCTGCGACCGGGCCAAAAACTTATTAATTTAGACTTTTTGTTCGCAAAATGTGCGTCTGGGTCGTTGCCCAACTATGCAACAACAACAATAGTAAATGCTGTTGGTCGCTGCTTTGCTTTGGCAACATTTATGCAAATTAGTTTTGATTGTCTCTACCCTCCGCTCAGACTGTTGTATTCAACAACTGTAGCTGGAGCGGACAGGAAATTGAAAGTTAATTTGCATGCTGCATAGTTTAAGGCGCCACACAGTTAAATACACAACAATAACTGTCGAGTGTTGGGCAACGTTTATTGTTATATTTATTATTGCATTATCTTTGCACTGCACTCGCATTCATTCATATCCAGCAAACTCTGCCTCTGCCATCCCATTCCATCGCCTGCCTGCCTGCCATCGTCTTATTTAATTGCACGTGCATAATTCTTTTAAAATACAATTATAACAACGGCTGTCAGACGTTGCTGCCTGCCTGCCTGCCGCTCGTGTTGCCTGCCGGCTTCCAACAATTTATGCACATTTCAGTTCATTTCGGTTCATTTCTTATGCAGACGGCTGGACAGGATTCAGCTTAAAGCATGCGTTTCATGCTGTTGTAATTTTTAACAATCTTCTCTCCACTACCAAAGTTCTTTTTGCTCCTTTAAGGCGCTTACTTGCATATTTATGTCACTGGCAGGAATGTGTCGCCTCTGGTCATTTCAAACGTTACATAAATATGAAGTGCCCACGCAGCTGGAAGGAGAAGGAGAGCCTGGCTGTAGCCAATGCCACTGCTACTGCTACTGCCACTGTTAACTTGCTGCGCTTGCCAGCTGCTGCTGCTGCTGCTCGCTCATGTGTGACACTGGCCAGCTGGCAAGCGAGAGAGCGGCAAACAGAAAAGGCCAGCGCACACAATTGACAGTTTTGTTGCATAAATTTCTCCGAGGAGGGAGGGGGGGGCGTATGGGCACTGAATATGTGAGAATCGCAATGCTTGAGCTGGGTTAACGTAAACTGGAACTGACAGGCTTACGGCTGGCGAAACTTTGAGTGACAAAAATCTCATATAACAGACAATTTTCAGTGCGTAGCTTTTGTTTGTGTATCATTAACATAATGCAGAATGATTTCTCAAACAATTGTTATATGATTTACTTGAATAATAAAATGTATTGTATATATCTTTAAATTGCATCATTTTTCATTATTTACAATTAAAAGATATATTTATGGACAAATAAATTGATATTAATATTATTTTATCTTTTATTTTAAGTCTATAAAACTAAAATAAAACTTTTGGTTCAATAATTTCAACAATTGTAATACAATTTTAAAAATTTTCCCACAGTTTCCCACTCATATATATCTCTTCAGTTTAAATGGCCGTCAAATGTACGTTATAAAAAATCGACAGTTATCACACACACACACACACACGCACACAGTCCTACGTATGAGCACTACATCACCCAACTCGTTTGTTGCAACTCAGTTGGTCGTTGGCTGGCGAAAAATTTCACAACTAATTGAATATTTAAAACTGCCAAACCACAATTTCAAATTTATTACCCAAGCGCAGTTGCAGCAGAGAGGAGGCAGTGCACCCAAGTATGCCAGCAAAACCCATTCAAGGGCCATTACATGTGTGTGTATGCGTGTGTGTGTGTGTGTGAGTGCTGCTCTCTCGCTTATTTGCCGTCTCTCTGGGTCTGGTATAAAATGTCACTTAATTGCAATTTAGTAAATTGTTTTCCATGTTGTATAACAACGCGGGCAACAAGCAACTGCACCTCAGTCCCACCCCACTTTAAAAGAGTTTTGAGAGAGTGGGTGCACACACACACACACATATTAAAACCATAAATTTTGCGGTGATTTATCTTAATTTAAATGTTGCAACAATGCAAGCGGCTGGTTGCTGGCGACGTTCTGTTGCGCCTTTTGTTTAAATAACAAAGCAGCTAAAAGTATGCAACAATTTTATTTTTTACACACACACACACACACACACACACACATTTGATGATGGTACAGCTTTTGTATTTAAATTTTTGTTTTTAACATTATTTTTTGTGCATATGTGTGTGTGCTGTTTGTTACTCTGCTGTATTTGGGGGAAGCCCCGTTGCCCGGCAACCGCCACGCACGCTGTGCGCGAAAAATCAATTAAAAATTCATCAAATAATTAACAAAAGCACAGCGCAGCGCAGCGTTAACGGCAACAAGGGGTTAAACAATAGCTGATGCTGCTGCTACTGCGACTGCTACCGCTGCATGCTGCGCTCTCTCCTTTCCTCTATCTCCCTCTCTCTCTCTCTCTGGGGAGTGTTTAACTTGGCCCGCTCAGGGACGTAATTTCAATGCTTGCTTTCATATGTGTGTGTGTGTGTGTGTGTGTGTGTGTGAGTGCGACGCGCAAAACAAATTAAATTCAATTTAGTCAGCAGCAAACAGCGGGCTGCAGGGGCAAAGGTAGTTCTGGTTGCTTGCCTGCAAGAAGGTGCAATTTTGATGGATTGCTTTGCCTGTGCTGTGCCCTCGGCCTGTCGAGTGCTGGGCTTCTTCCACTACAGAGAGAGAGAGAGGCTGTCTAGTTTGTTGCTTAGCTGCAAAGTTTACGAGCTGCTGCTGCTGTTGGAGCTGCTGCCTTTGCTTTGTTATTGTTCTTGTTGCTGATTGTGTATGCCTGTGTAAGCAAATTTACATGTGTGTGTTTGTATGCGCTGCACCAAAGTTGCCTCCAAGTTAACGCAGCTGCATTTAAACTTTGTGCGCTCTGCAAAAAAAAGGGAAACTAAAGAAATAAATTTACAAGAAATTCAAAAACTTTTCGCAGCTAATGGTATTAAATGTACAGCATCATTTTAAATTAAATACAAACATAAATTATTTTCATTAATTTCAAACCAAAGTCGCAGTCAAAATTGCGCTTTAAAATCATTTCTCTTGACACAAAATTTCCGCTTTTTAATGATTGCCAGGGCAGGTAACACGTTCCACATTGAGGGCGTGGCTTTAAGTGATAACACGTCAAGCTCTACAGTCACCGAAACCAGTTAAAAAGTTGGCGGCGGCGTGACATGTCACTTGTATGGAGAGAGCCATGCACGATCCTTTTGCCAGACAGACGCCGTTCCGAAATAAAAAGTATGCAACTTCATTTATAAAACCCTTTGCTGTTTGCTATTGTTGGTAACTTTTGACTTTTTGTAATTTATACCCACGCTTTAAGGCGTCACGTTGGGCAACACCTACAAATGCTTTTCCTCTGGATTTCCTCCTTTTTCTTTATTATTTTTATTATTATTGTTGTTGAAGCTTTTGCATAACGTCAAGGTCTGACAAATGTGCCATAAGCAGCAGCAGCAGCAGCAGCAAAAGCCACAGCAGCAACAACAATGTGGCAACTTTTGCGTGCGGCTTTCGTTCGGCTGAATGTGAGTGCGGGCGGCGGTTAAAAAAGTTGTGGCCAAATAAATGGCCCAATGGTAGAAAATGACAAATGACCGTCAATCATGACAGGCCAGACGAGAGCGTCCAGCTGCGAGCTTTGGCTACGCTTTATGAGCAATGCCCAGATAAGGCTAAGCTCTGTCTGCCAGAGCATACACACACACACACATACACACACACACACCTGCTGGTCAATGACAGTCAAAGCTCTCACCATTTGGCCTTTCAGTTGAGTGGGGGCAGGGCAGCTAAATGAGTGTTTTGTAGCTGATAAGTTGCTCAGCTCATATTTTTGTGGATTGGCTCATTAAATACGTAGCTTAGTGTTCAGAAATGTTGAAACACAAAAAACGCTGTTGCTGCGTTTGAATTGAGCTGCATAATTATATCATTTAGAGTGGGTTGAGCTAAAAGTTCTTGCTTGCACATAATTTAGTGAAGCTTAAGACTTGGCTGTAGTCTCTGCTGATTTACTTTAATTTTCTGCCAACTTTTTGCATTTAATATGCAACTGTTATTGCTACGCTGCATTTTGGGGTAAACAACAAAAGCAAGCAATGAAAAATATGCTAATAAAAAATGAACATTCCCGCTTACGTTGCGTATGCGTAATAAGCGTGCCAAAAACTTTGGCCATTGGCATTTCTTGTTTGGCCCACCAGCGAGTAAACAAAATCGTTTGGCTACGAAAATTTATAATATTACTTTGCCATCTGACAAAGGGGCAACCATATTGCTAAGCCGGCAAAGGAATAAAAATCTTATCAATTTATTTTTTGCTTTGCTTTGCTGCGCTGGCAAAGTTTCAGTTTTAACACAGTCACCAGCCCCCGCCTGTCTGTCAGAGATGCCGAAGTGCCACTGTAAAATATTTTATTGAATATAATAAGCAACGCAAACTTTTGGCCAAAAAGAGGAGACAAAGTTGTTGAAGATGCTGCGCGTCGTCCTGTTGCTACTGCTGTGCTGCTGCCATTTAATATGAACAGCACAAACATTTTGCTTTGCTTTGTGCGCTCCGGCCCGCTATGCTTAGCGCTCAGTTTGCATTTATTGCAGTCGCTTTTGTGCTGCTTAAGCAATATAATACCTGCGTGTGAAATAACGCAAAGTTTATGCAGCGCTAAAAAAGTTTCTTTTGCGCTTAAATGAAAACTACAAAACATTTAACTTTCAGCCAAATTTAGATGCCAACTCCCAGCTGTCCTCGTCCTAGTCCTGGGATCGGCCCTAAGCTCTGGCACTGCGCTGGGCATCGAAAATGAAATTTTTGAATTCTTATTCCAGACTTTATACTTTGTAGTTGAGTCTTTTGATGCGCACACACTTACACAGATTAAGGCCGAAAGGAACGTGTCAAATTAAATTTAAAAACTGATTTGCCGCGCATTTTCTTTTAACAGCTTTCGCAAACGTTTAAAGTAACAATGCTTTCAGGAAAACTATTTCCTCCTATAATCTCATGAAGCTATTCAAAACTCTTTGAAAAACTAAAATGCGTAAATACAGCTGAACAACCTTTTTCCATAAGTTCAGTTGAAATGACCCCCCAATGGCACAGACTAAAATTTTTGCTTTTTTTTTAAATTCTGAAGTACATAGGCAAATGTTTTTGTTTAAGGCATTAAAAAGTTTTAATGGATTATTTATTTTAAAAATTCATATGTATATAAAAAAAACTGCTTTAAATGAAAACCCTTGAGAGCAATCTAGCCGAAATTGTCCTCAGCGAAACATGGAATCATGTAATGAATGCATAAACCGATTATTAATGACACTACCTGTACTTTTATCATTATTTCACGATCTTTAAGCTTTAATCTTTTATACAGATAATGTAGAAGAAACTTAAAACTTATGCCAACAATTAAGCTACAACAAACAATATTATTTATTCTAAACTTAAGCCTTTTAAGGCTTACAATTTTGATTGTCCTTTTATACTTGCGGAACTGCTGCCATTGCCACGTATATTAAATTTAATATTCTATGGATCATAACATTTTGCAAACGCCACAACATACACAGTTTTCATTTTCGCTAACGAGCTTATTTAATAAATTCATGCAGTTCAAGCTAAGAAAATTGTCAATTTTCTAGGCGTCTTGCCGCAAGTGCGCAAATAATTTCTATGCAAATATTTTATACTAATTATTTCAAATATTTTGCATGTGGCCGCTTCGAAAATAAAAACGAGTTTTTGCTACTGCCTAACTGTCTGTTTGTCTGTCTAGCAGGCTGCCTGTCTGTTTCTCAGTCTGTTGCCCAAAAATAGTTATTTGCTCAAATTAAATATATACATTTGTGTATTTGTGCAGCGCAAATATGTTGCTGTCTGCTCGTATGTGTGTGTGTGTGTGTGTGTGCTTGTGTGAAATAAAATTATTTTATGGGGTTTGCTTTGGGCAAACAATCCGAGCCGAGCCGAGCCGAGCAGAGCCAGACCCAGCCAACCAAAGCTGAGGAGTCATAGTCAAAAGGCAACATTGCTGACTCACTTGACACACCGTATACAATATATACAGTCTATTCTGTCAGACTGCAGACGGCAACTAAAACTCTATGTCTTTTTTTAGTTGCTTAGTGCCAATTGTAGCGCAATTTTCCAGCCTTTGGGCGCGCACACCTTTTGTTTGGACGCGCGACTGAAATTGATTAAGTTTGTTGCCTGCCAATGAAAAAGGCACTCAATCAAACAGTCAGCGCTTTAAAGTAAAAAAAAAAAAAAAACATTATTCAAAAGGTGCAAGAGTACCTACAAAAATAATTGAGTGTTTGTGAGTGAATGAGAGGCAAAACGAATTGAATAGTATGTGCCAGGCTCAGTATTCAAATCAAGTCAAACGTAAAAGCGTTGATTTTACACACACACACCCATGCATACGCACTTGAAGGACAAACACACACACACATATTCACAGACAGAGAGCGCCACTGATGGCGACAAGTGTCGCGGTGGCAAGCAGAGATTGCCGTGAAAATGAAAAATTGTTTGCAGTCAATGCATGCTGCGCCAAATATAGTTGAGGCCCAAGCCGCTTAAGTTGTATTAAATGCATCGTCTGTTGAAGAAATTTCCAAATTTAATTGTCCGTTACCTTGCTGGCTTTTCAAGCATTACTTTATGTACTGTGACTAATTGAAATGCCAGCACTGTAGTATGCATATCGCACCGCTTTTAATTAAAAACTATTTTGCTTGCATTATTCTCTTCCTTCATTTTTGTTGTGTGTCACTGTGTGTGTGTGTGTGTGAGTGTCTCTAGTAGGGCGTGTGGCGTCTACGCCCACAGCTTGAGTGCAAAATTTTAGCATTTTAATTTAAATTTAATGTGGGCGTGGATGCATAGCGTCAACAGTTTCTCTTCTCTTTCTTTTTTTTTTTTGTTCTTGCTATTAAGCAAACGTAATCCGCACATGGCCCAGCCACAAAAGGCTAAAGCACACAGAGACAAAAGCAGTCGAAATGACCTGTACTCCCCTCAGGTTCTAGTAACTCTTCTATGTGGATGTGTGTCTGTGTGTGTGTATTCCCCTTACTTTTTGACTTTATCGTTGGTTTGCTTGCTGTTGGTTTTCTGGTTAGGTCTAGTCGAGACTTGGTCCCTGGTCTGAGTTGGTTTGCTTTGACTGGTTAGCCCGTTTGCCTGCCTGCCTCTGGCTCCGCCAACGTTTCATTAAGTTATACAATTTAACGCCCTTTCAGCTGGGCAAGCGTTGTCGTAGTTCTATTTACATTTGCTTTGGGTCAAATTACACAAAATTCTACGGGTGTTGCGGCGACAAAAGCCATTGACAGCCAGCCGGCGACGACAACGCTGTCTGGCTTTGAGCTTTAGCCATGGATATAGCCATGCTATCTAACTGCGCTCGGTCTGGTCTAGTCTTGAGCTCAAATAAATTTTATACAAAATGTTTACACGAGCGCTGGTAATTTAAAACTTAAGCGCGCTTTAACTAAATATCACATACACTCTCTCATTTTGTTTGCTACTTTAAAAGCTTGCAACATTTCCGGTACAGAACAATTTCATTGCGGGCTTCCACTGCTGCAAGCTGACCCAATTAGCTGCAATTGCCAACTCTTTTGCACAGGTGAGCTGCACTTGCCTAGGCCAAAGTTTTTGTCAAAGTTTCTCTGTGTGTGAGTGTATAATCTTATTCAGCTGCTCTCCCTTTTTGCTATTATCAAATTAAATTTCACATGCAAATTGTTTTGGGTGGTGGGAGGAGGCTTTAAAAAGCTTTCCGAGTTCTATGACACGGAAATTGGCCATAGCAAGTTTTGCTTTGGCTTAATGTCAAGCAGGTAGAGTAACAATAAGTCGTTTAGTCGTTCAGCGCAAGTTTAAAGTTGCTCAAGGCACAACTTTAACTGGCGCCCAAAAGTATGTTACAGCGTTTTTGGGCCGTCGCACTAATTTCGTAGCTTAGCTAATTATGATGTCTTTTACGTGCCAGCAAATGTCGAAGTGACTTGCCCGCGCACTTCTATATTTATTTTACTGAAAACTCAACCGACATCAACTGCCGTTGACGACGAGTACGACTGCGACTCTGACTGTGACTCTGACTCCGACTACCCCAAAGCCCAATACAGAACTCAAGTGGGCGTGTTTTGATGACATGATGCCTGCTTACCTACAGCACGTAATACGCTGGGGATTCGTCAGTATTAGCTATCCGGTAAAAACAATATTAATAACGGAGCTCGTGCTGTTGCGTTGCTGTTCCTGCCTTTCGCAGGCTGCAGAGCCATAATAATACATCAGCTGAGCCAATGCCCCCGCAAGGGTTTTCACAAATGGCAGACGGACAGTGGGACTCAGGGACAGACACAGCAGGCAGGCAGGCAGGCAGTAGCTAATAGTCAACGGCTACGTTCGACTGACGAACGCTTCATTGAAAAGTTTCCAGCGTAATGGCTTCTGTTTGGCGGCAACGTTGTCTCTACTCGGTACGTTTGGGAAGGGGGCAGGACGCACTGTAGCTTCTCTGTATAGCATTAAGTAATGGATTACATCTCAAGGGACTTTTAAGCAAGCCAACAACAAGCCAAGCCAGACCCGCCATAGGGAGTATAACCAACAACGGCAACAACAACAGCAGCAAGAACAAAAACAACAACAGGAGCCAATAACAGCGGCAGCAAAATGAAATGGCACGCCACTATAAAGCTCATAAATTTCTATATAACTTGACTGCTGAGCAGAGCCGCGTCGCAATATAGCGTAAATAAATTTTGCTAAATAGTACACAAAAGCGCAAACACAAAAAGAAGAGACTAGTAGTAAAGTAAGGAGAAAGAGGCAGGGGCAGAGCCAAGTAAGGTTGGCCCGTACAAAATAACCAAAGACCAGCAAGCAGTCAACCGAATCCGCAGAGCCTGCCGACCTCTGCCGTGTTTTACCATAAACAATAACCATAATTTAACCCCTGCCCAATGTGTGCGTGTTCGTTAATGTGGTTAGATGAAAAAAACAGAGAAAAAACCTAAAAAGTTGTATGCTAAGTTTAGCATGAAGTTTGCGTAGAAATCTGTTTGGGTTATTGACTATGGGGTCCAATATGCGGCGGTACTGTGGTATTGAGTTCCTAGAATTAGTTGATTTACTTAAGAGTAGGGATGCAATCGATAGTATGAATTGTATGATATCATTGTATCGATAATAATCGCATTCGATTATATCGATAATGTGATAGGTTCAGATTTGATTATGTCTTGAATTAATTAATACGAAGGTTTGTATCCTCTTTAAAGTCTAACCAGTCTGCAGTCCACTACTTTTAATTACCAAAGAGACTTATTCCTTAGCCTTGCGAGCTCTGTCCAATCATTCAATATATTATACCAACTTAAATTGAAACGCAAGTTCGATTTTGATTTAAATAAAAATTATATGAAGGGAGAAAAATTAGAGACTACTCTGTTCATATTAAATTCTAAAAATATATGAGACTTACTTTCAATATTTACTTAACTAAGCAACATTAACTTAGAAATTCCTTCTTCAATTTTCGGGCTCATCATTTTTTACGCTACTTGTTTTATTGTGGATTTTAAATTAAAAAAGTCGGCCGCATTCGGTTGGTTGGCTGAGCAACAACAACAACACAAAATACAAGACAACAAAGATAAACAACAGTCGGTAGCTTGACGCTGTTTGCCACGCCCAGCTGGGGCGCAACTTGCCAGTTTTTATGGCGTCTAATTGCGCAGAGCTATCCCAAGCCCAGAGACTACAAGAGAGACCCATTCTCGGCCCGGGTCCTCCACGGCTGTTATAATCATAAAATTGCTTTTGTGGCATACAAACCGGTTATATTGCTCCCGTGTGATAGTCGGCCAATGTTTTCAGTTTGTTTGGTCTCCTCGTCAGCTCCTTCTTCATGTTGTGCAAATGAAAAATGTTGCGGTTTATTTTCATTTGGAGTTTTTCCACTGCGTTGGCGTTGGGGCCAAAAGCCGCGCGCTCTAGACATAATTTGTTGCATTAATGTTACCCACATGCTACACACACACACAAGCACACACATACGCATATGCATAGTTTTTGTTTAATTTCAATGTAAATTACTCAAGAGGGTGCAAGCGTAGAGCGGGGACGGCGTTGCTGTTGCCATGCTAATTGCTTGGAGCCCTTGAGTTAGAAATTTTGCGCATAATTAGTGGCAAAATTGCATATGGAATAGAGACAGCAACTGTCCAGCACTAAGCATATTATGCGTGTGTGTCTGTGTAGGGAATTCATGCATTCAAATGTTAAGTAGCCGTCTAATTACAATATCAACGTTTAACAGCGTTGCTAAACCCATGTCAAAGCAATTTGTCTGTCGGCCCATAAACCTACATTCAGCATAAAATACCTAAAGCTGGGCAAAGGTAAAACCAATGACAAATATAAAGCCATAAATTATAAATGCGAAGTACTTACTTATGCACAAAATCTACTTTCGCCAGGCAAACGTGGCAGCTCAGTGAAGAAAAAAATAAAGAAACTGAACACACAGCAGAAAACACAAACCGCAACTTGTTATAAAATTAGTAAAATTTTCTCAGCAAACATTTACATTAACTACAAGGCAAATCCCAGACATGGGCATGGGCACAGGCTGCGGTACTTCAAAAGACCCATAGAAGCGTAAACAAGCAAATAAATAATAATAATAATAATAAAAAAAAAAAGAAAGAAAATCAAAATAAACAAGACGAGCTGGCGTGGCGTACAAAATGTAAGTCGACTCGACTGTCCCAAAAGTATTAAGAGAGCAAAGCAATTAAAATATGAAAATGTACAACTTTCATCTTTTTGAGCTCATTGCATAAATCATTCCGACGACTGCCTGAACGCAGGAGGGTGGAAAATTTACTGTGACGCTTTTTACTAATCAGCATAAGTCCTTGACAGGCAGTACTGTGTGTGTGTGTGTGTGTGTGCTGGCAGGACTTTTGAGCATGATTTATTTCGCATACAGCTCGCTGCGCTACCTGTAGCTGCCTTTAATGCCACTTTGATGGTGGAAACCACACCACACCACACACAACATTGACAATATAAAACGCAATTATAATCATTGCGGCCAGCAGCTCCCAATTGTAATTACAAGCCAAACTACGTGCGCAGCGAACGGTAATGGAGCTCCAACTCCAGCTCTCCAAGCTCTTAGCGTTTTTGTCAAACATTTGTGTAATGCCCGCGAGGCAAACTCTCAAAAGTGTGTCTAAAATTTACACACCCACACACACTCACTAACATTTCGAGCCTCACATTTGCTGCGCTGTCGTATTCAATTAAAACTTTGTACAAATTGCCAGTGTGGCAGAGTTAATTGCCAGGGCGAACAGGTTGGTTATTCGGCGGCGTAAGTGCTACAGCTAAATATATTTATGCTTAGGTGTCAGCACTTAAGAGCAACATGATTTTTACAAGCAATATGCATTACTTGACATTTTATTTTAAGCATAGCTGAGGCCACTAATTTATGCAGAAGACAAGCGAAAATTCAATTGCAGTAACAGTTCGGACTTGCAAATATTTTTAGATATTTGACAATACTTTACATTCTGGCTTACCGAGATTTTGTGGCGATTTGCTTGTTAAACAGGACTAAAAAATAGCCAAAACAAAAACAAAATAAATAAATTGAAGTGCCCGCACATTTTGTGAGCAGCAAAAATTGAAGCACACATACATGCACAAATAAATACACTGGGGTTGTTGAATATGGCTGGCGAGTTGTGCGTATATAAACACAAGTATAACCAATCAAAAATCCAATTAAAATTGAGGAAAATTCGATTTGCATGTAAAATATGGCAAGAAAAAAATTGAGAGAAAACGAGCGTCAGAGGCAAATGGCAGTGCGGAAAAACATAAAAAAATATATACATACATATATATTTGCAAGCATGTGAAATTGAAAAGCCTGCAAAAAAAGGGCAGCACTGACGAGCCAGAAACTCAACATTGGATTGATATCCTGCGCTGTTTGCCACATCGCAACAACAACAACAACAAGAGCAGCAGCAGCAAAATATGTGAAAATAAACAATAAAATAAAAGAAACATTTTTGTTACCTACAATAAACGTGTGGCGTTTACACACAGCAAATATTATACTGCTCCTGCTGTTGGCTTTTTTATTTCTTTTGTGTCTCTCAAAGCTTACGGCTTTTGAAAATTACTAATGCCACTAATACTGTTGAAGTAAAAACACATTTTCTAAAATCTACATTCATATTTTCTGCTTCTTCTCTTTCTAGGTAAGTGTCTTTTGCGCTAACTATTTGTATCTTAAAGTTGACTAAGTTCACAGTAAGTTTTTCCATCAAAGTGAATATTATTTATTGGCTTTGGTGTTATAATCGACATAGGTATATTTATGTGTGTATTTTGTTTTGCCATGAAGTCTGCAATTAAAATGGACAAATTATAATGCAAATTATCACGCTGACAAAGTGATAAACAAACGCCTTTTCAAACGACTGTTGATTTAATTAGTTTATTATTAGGTTATTGTCGCTGCATAGGCGCGCGTGTGTGTGTAAAATATTTAAATTATGAATATTTATTTGTTGTTCATAATTTTTAGCGTGATTTTTAACACAAGCCGCAAATTCAATTGTATACTTTTTATATACGGAATGCATACACAAAAACTGCTTGCTTGCGTGTGTATGTAAGTGTGTGTGTGTGTGTGTGTGTGAGTGTGTGTTAGAGAGTGTTAATTAATTTTGCGCTTGAAACGTTGTCAGTTGCATGCAATTGAGTGCAGAAACGCGTACGCGATTTTGCTGGGCTGTCGCACACTTTTAATTAGACTTCAATTTCCAATTATATAAGCTTTTACATTAATTAAATTTCCATTTTTATTGTACGATCCCCCACTCACTCACTCACTCACTCTCGGTGCCTGCTGCAGTGGCTACCCTATAGCACTGGCGGCTATGTAATTTGTACAGAATTAATTAGAAATGCCGACTTGGCAGCGCTCTGCTTGCTTGCTGCCATATCAAATTAAATAAACTCTGAGCACGCAAAATCAAATCAGCAGGCAGGCAGACAGACAGACAGACAGACAGTCAAGCAGACAGACAGACAGTCGCAAGCTAAAAGAAATAACTCAAGGTAAATAAATAATTGAATTCATTAGGCAAATGAAAAATGCTGTCAATGCGCAAGGCAACAAATGGGCAAAGCCAATGCCAGTTATTTCAGTAAACATATTGACCCAAATCTCTGCTAACAATGCTCGACAGTTTGTCAATGTCTGCCTGTGTGCTAGTGTGTATTAGTGTGCGTGTGCGTGTGAGTGGATGTGTGTGTGTGTGTGTGTGTGTGAAAGGATAACAGCATGTCTGTCAAAGCTGTTAAAAACGTAAACACAAATAAAATACAATGTTTATGGCTGCTCTTCCCTTCGGAGCTGCTTGCGTCACGCCCTTCTCAAGTTCGCTGCGCTTTTGGTCGCTGCTCATTAGTGACCAAAATCGAACGACAGCAGAAGCAGCAAGAACAACAACACAAATGACAGTGTAGCGCAAGAGCGATAGAGATAGAGATAAAGTTAGATATGCGCTGTCAAAAAAATGTAACAACAATGGCGTCGACAAGCGGAACGGACGTACAGAAGAAAACAATGCGACAGAAAATACAACAGCGTATGTGAGAGTACAGTGACGCCAGCAGGATGTGCAAATAACAACAACAATAATAATAATGAACACACGCATTGTGGCTGCGTTGAAGGTGTGTGCTGTGGTTTTTTCCTCTCTATATATATGTGTGTGTGTGTGTGTGTGCTAACAATGCGAAACTGCTGCTGGCTAGATAAGTTTGGCAGGCACTTTAAGCATAGAAGTTGAGCAATTTATGAGCACTTTAGCTTACCATCTAATGAATTTTACGTTCAAGCTGAAATGGTAATGTATAAATCAATTGCAAAAAAAAGAGCATACTTTTTAGGGAATACCAAAAATGATAAATGTATTACAAAATGTAGGCTACACAACTATAAATTATGCTGTTACATAATATATGTAAGTATTTCATCCGATAACATGTCCGAGATTTATAGCAATTTTCTTTAAAGATAAAGTTCATTTAGATAAGCTTTCAACAAGTCCTTCTTATAGTCTTATAGTTTGTGCTACAGCTACAGCAGATAAATTGCGTTGCATATTTAGCAGACTGTGTGCTGCAGCTTTGGCTGCCAAATTAACTAAACAAAACTGTGCATAATAGCTTTAAAGCAACAACAAGAAAAAAGGCATGCCATACAGACGACTACATGCTTAATTATGCAACAAATTAGGCCCAAGACGCTGCCAAGTTGAGTTGAGTTGAGTTGAGTGGAGTCGAGCCAGTCTTTGTCGTCTGCGTGATGAAACGAATATATGCATTATGCATGCACACATGTGTATGTGTGTATGTATATAAGGAGAGTTGGCTTCAGCACTCAGCTCCAATAGCAACATGCTCCATTACACGCCAAGTAGATGACGACAAACTTGCCACACACATACCCACACCTACAGAGAGCGATAGACAGAGAGAGAGCGTGAGTTTATTTAATGCCAAAACTTAAATGCATATGCCCCCAAGTCCACACACATTCCCCATTAACCTCTCTCTCTCACTCTGTCTTTCTTTCCTACTCCTACACACAGTGAGTTATTAACACGCTTTGCCACATTTGCTGCCGAGCTAATGTGGCTTTGGTTTAGTGGTTAGCATGTGGCAGTGCACTTGGGGCAAGCTATGTAGGTAGCAACCAGAGCGCAGGTTGTAGAGATTTCGGAGGCGTTGACTCGCCTTTTGCCTATGCCTGTCATTATGCTAAACTAAACGCAGGCAGTGCTAGAATTTGCACCCAAAACAGTCAGGCCAGCCAACTCTCTACGCTCTCTCACACTCACACTCACACTCACACACACATACACACACTTGAACACTGCACGTGCTTTGCAGGTAACATTTCCGTTGCAGCTTCCGCTGCGAGCGATTTATAATTATTTCGCCTGGCGGGCCTGCGTGCTTGGCATATGCTGCCTGTTGCCAGGATTGTCAGAACGTGTACGTGTTGCATGTAAAGACCGCAAGGACGAAGAACGACGGACGTAGCAGCAGCAGCAGCAGCTTGTAAGAGCGCAGCGAGTTGGCGAGAGTTATAAGCTTCATTAAGCATATGTAGAGCACGTTGTAAGCTCTCTCTGTGTGTGTGTGTGTATGTATGTATGTATGTGTATGTGATGCATTTAAGCATATTTAGTATAAGGATTTGTCATTTGCGCTGCATGCACACACACACACACACACTCAAAGATAGATAAAGACAGAAAGAGATAATTAAATGATGCTTGTGGAGTCAAGTGAGTTAATGAAATTTTTAAACGCTCTGGGCCCAATGAACATTTTGCGAGCTTAGCTGCTAACGAGCAGAGTTTCGCTGCGAGTTATAGCCAAAGTTGAAATTAGCGTACATATAATGCAAAGATAATACGAGAAGATACGTGTTCCAAAAAAAGAATATTTTTCTCAAATCATATTTACCTTCGAAGACGAAGCAGACTTTAGCCGCAATTAACTTTATTTATTTTCTATTTTTTGTCGATGTAATAATTGGAAACTAATAAATGCAATTTAAGGAGTATTGAATTGGAAACTCAATCAATTTCCATAGCACGTTTCAAATCACAAAATTTGCTTACCAGCTTATATTTCAGTTGAACCTTTACTGCTGCTTGAATTTAAAGCTACAGGGGCACCCAATTGTCTGACATTTCTATTAAAAGCCATTGCCCCACACGTTGCGTTGCCTCAAATTGCTTTGACCTTTGGCACAACAGCTGCGACTCTCCATTACCACGCCCAGCTCCCTACCAAACACTCAGCTGCTGTCCCCCAGCGCACGCATATAACTCTTATGAGGCAGCCAAAAGAAAGACGAAAAAACACATCACACACTCCCGCACACACACACACACACTCACAAATACAACACACGCACATTAAGTCACGTTTTCGCACCATTAACCCATAAAGAACAAACCAAGCTAAGTCTAGCGGTGCAAGAGAGACAGCCATAGCTTCGAGAGTAAGAGGTCATGAGCGGTATGAGGCTAAAGATTTACAAATATTGAACTTATTTTGTACTTTGCTGGTTTTGCTCTTAGCTTTGAGCTTTCAAGTCGTAAAGCAGTCACGAGCATATTTTATAGATTTTAATATGCGCGCAACATAACAGCCCATCCTCCCAACCATCCCCGCAAGCCAGCCCTATGAGTAGCAGCCTTTTAAATTCACGCCAAAAAGTAGGCAATGCTTTTCGACGCCGCTCACCCTCGTCAATGGGGGTTTTCGCATTTCGTTTAGTGACTTTTTTTCTGCGTTTCACTGTGACAATGTGTCAACGTGTACACTGTAAATGTGTGTGTGTGTGTGTGTGTGTGTGTGTGTGTGTGTATGTTTGAGAGGCACGAAAAAAAAATATACTTGATAAGGGTTTATCAATGCGACACAGTAACTTAGTGATTTACTCGTGTGTGCGTAGAATATTCGCTCATGGCTGCCGGTCTGTTTTCCTTTTTTTAATTTTGAAAATTGAAAAAGTGACTTTTGCTTTCTTGACTCCATTTACAATGGCACAACGGCGTGTGACACACAGACAGCAACAAGGCATAGGCACTATAGGCAGGCACTGTGTCAAGTGCTTAGAGAGCTTTAGAAAATTGGAATATTAAATAATATCTTTAAGTAATTTTTCATGAAAAAGGAAGCATCTTGGTCACTGGTTGTTTTTAAAGCGAGCATAACTGCTTCCCCCTCTCTGTCAATGTTACATATATGCATTGTATACAATTCTTTACGCAATAATTCGAAACAGAAGAGACCTCAACATGATTTGAAAATCATGTTTTTGCTGCTAAGCAGCTCAAAACAGCACTAACTGTTACTCCCTTTAAATAAATAATACGCACACACATAGGGAAAACGAAATAAATTGGTTTCGTAACCACAAAAAGCCAAGTGAACAGGAGCAGGAGACAAAAATTCAAGCTAGATTTGCAGGCACTCACATCAATTCAATTCAATCAGACATCAAGCATGTAGCATATATAAAATTTTCACTCACAGCACACACACACACATACGAATTATACAATCAATGGCTGACAGAGCTCAGAGCTTAACAGCACAGCTACTGCGCTAGCTTTGGCTACGGCCTGAGGTAGTAGCCCTAGCCCTTGGCCCCCGCCCTTGGCAGTTGAAAAGGAAATAAAATGCGGCAGGCACGTTGCAACACTATTACTTATTTGGCAGAGCGCACAGACAGGTGCAGACGAGCGACGGCGACTGCGACGGCGGCAGACTGAAATGAACTACGTTTGTTTGTGATTGTGTGCGCGCACCAGGTGAACGCGAGGGCGAGCCACACACACACAGCTCTAAAATGCAATAATCTTTCGGCGCCGACGTCGTCAGCGTTTAAACGTGACTTTTAAGCATGATGTTGTAATATTTTAACCTGACTAAGAATGCCTTCGCAGTTGCTGCTGCCATTGTTGTGTGTAAGTGTGTAAGTGTGTGTGTGTGTGTGGCAAAATTGTTACAAATGCCCCCAGCGTGCATTTTATGGCCAGTGCGATAAATAAAATGTTGCAACACACAAACACATGCGGAAAAAAATAACAAATAATATGGAAGCTACAAGGTAGTGCAGAGCGGCTGCCCAGACAAACAATAACATAAATTTTGTAAGTTTTATATATATATATATAGATATATATATAGATATATATATATATTGTTGACCAAGTAATTGTGCAATATGTTTTAGAGCTCAGCCCCAGCATTCACAACTACTTAGGGTTCGACTTGAGGCGGACCAAAAGAAGGTTGAACACTTAGCCGAAGCAGCAGAATTAAATTCAATTTTTTTTAGAAATATTTGGCAATTCAATTAAATAATTCAATGTAAGCAGGCACCAACATTTTAAATTCCCTTTAATGATCGATTTCAGAACTTAAAGCAAACTTTGTGCTGGTTTTTTGCTTAAGTGTCCGTTTTATTGCTAAATGCCTTGCCTACTTTGTCAGCGATTACAATTACTGTTCATGGCATTCTTCGGCTGCTCTGCTATTTCCGTTCCATTCCGTTCTGCTCTGCTCTGCTCTGCTCTATGCGTAATTGTAATTGCGAAAAACCCTGCAGTCTCCGTACCTAGTACTTGGGCAGCAGCTTAGACAAGTTTGCTGCTAAGCCAACATAAGACCCGCTGGCGTTTTGCTCATACACAGAGCAAAGTAGAACCAAAAACGAAAGGCAACAAACTATAAAACTTGTTAGTGTAGTTGTACTAAATATTGTTGTTGCCATTATTGTTGTTGTTGTTGCTTATGTTACTCTGTTGTTATCGTTGTGGTGTTTGTCTTAGTTAAATTCCGAAAAGCGTAACGGGTAAACGAGCTGAGCGACGTCAACTGTGGCTGCATTGAGTGCGGCTTAAGTGTTCATCGACTCAACCGCACCAATACACAATGCACAATACACTCACATACATAGACAGAGACTCACACAATCAAGCCACCCTTGGCAAAGCAATCTACAAGCTTGCCCTGAAAGCTGTCAATAGTCTGCAACTGAGGCAAAGTCTGAGGCATGTGCTGCAAGTTCAATTAATTGCGCGCAACGAACAAACAAAATAAACAACAGCTACAAAAACAACAACAACAACAGCAGCAGCAACAAGAGCAACAGCAACCGCAGAAATTAAATTAAAGTAGCGCATTGGCTTCGCCGGCAGCTAGCTTAGCTAAGGCTGCCATGATACTAGCTTAAAAATTATTAACCCTCAAGCCTTCCAAAATGACAAGTTTTAATTTGTGTAAGAATTGTATCTTAATTATTTTTCTTCAACCAAGTTTGGACTTTCAACTAGACACATATTCAGCTCATGTCATTGCAATAGTTTCCTTTAGCACACAGCCTTTCAAAGCGTTACTCTTTCGTTTGTGTCTGAGTTTGTATGTGTGTGTGTGTGTGAATGAGTGATGTGCATTGAAAGCGCCAAAGCACTGCCTTGTATGTGTGTGTGTGTGTGTTCGTATTTGTATGGCTGCTAGACGAAGACGTATGGTTATTGTGATGACTCTTGTTTTTGCCACCACTACTCAGGAATATTGATAAATATTGCAAGCACACACACACACACACACACACAAACACGCACACGCAGGCGGAGAAGCATAAATGCGTATAAAATATAATTTAATTAAAATGTTTTATGTAAGACATGTTTATTGAAGCATTTTCTCCAACTTGCCTCAAAATTTGATTGACGCATGACTCGTGTATATGTGTGTGTGTGTGAGTGTGTGCGTGTGTGTGCGAGTGTGCACATTTGTTTGTTTGCGGCAAGGTGTTGAGGCATACTCAGGCATGCACGCCTGCAACTTGCTAAAGAGTTTCTGCATTGATTTATGCGCAGTCGAAGCTATTTGTTTAGCCAAGCAATATATTTTCAATTAGTAATGGACTTTATGCCAATTACTCGAGTGGCTTTTAACGTGTACAATGTAAATGTACACTTTATATGCCGAAAAATAAATTAATTGTAGTAAATAAACAAATGATTATTATAGACTTTAAATAAGTTAGCTCTTAGTATATATTAAATTTCTTGTTTATTTCCTATATATACAACTATGCCGTGTATTTGTTTGTTGCATACTCTTGTTAAATATATATATATATATATATATATTCCTTACATATCGTGCGTAACCAGCTGTCAATTATTATCAAACTTTGATGCTTTTAAATATACAGTCATATGTTCATTCATACATAGACACCTTGTTACTAAATATATTTGTATCAGTTTAAAAACCAATTAACACACAAGTTTTAGCTTTTGTTTTGTGTATTTAGCAGTTTCTTTATGCCTACCTTTATAATAAAAATTTTATATCTCAGTGTTGTTGTTTTCTTGATGTTGTGCGTAAACAAAAATTTTATAAAAACCAAAATCAAAATTAAATTTTTCTGTAGCAAAACATGTGAACTGAATGTTGTGCTTTACCGTAAACAAAAATAAAGTTGTACCACACATTTAATTATTGTTATTGTAGTGCAAATAAAACCAAATTATAAACACAAACATAATTAATCAAAAAATTTGACGCTAAAAACAACAACAGAGATTATAAAATTTTATTTACTCTTACTTTTTCTCTTTCTTTTTTCTCTCTTTTCTGCGCAAATAATATCAAATGAAATTCATAAAAAATATATCAAACGCAAATCAAAAACTCACAACCAACAATAAATAAATTATAGCACTCGGCTTGGCCAATGAGAACAATATGATGCCATTGCACTAAACGCAGCGGCTGTGCAACAAAAATGGATGCCGCCCTCGAAGACATTGCTTGGAGAACTCAACGTCGAAACCAAAACAAACTAAACAGTTTGATAAATATTGAATTAGCAACATAAACGAGTACAAAACTAAATTAACCAAAAGCCGTTCAGTCAACGTCCACACCTAATCAATTGTTAGTTCAAGTTTTAAAGGCATCAAAGTTTGTGACTTAGTTGTAAACAGAGCATTTACATGTACTTATGTTAATTACTAGCAGTCAATTTAATAGTGACAAATACACATACGCCGAGTAGTGCAAACACACACAGTGATCAATTAACAAAGCTTAGCTATTTGGCAAAGAGTGTGCCTCGAAACGCAGAAAGAGCTTTACACTGGCATTTAATTAAATACGCTAGCTTTACTAAGACTACCACATAAGACTATGCAGGGATAATAATTACACCTAATCGTAAACTAAACTAAACTTATATCAACATTCCACCAAGCAACGCACTATAAACATTCCACGAGCATTAAGCAGCTTACTCAACCGTAGATAAAGCAGAGCGGGGTATACAAAGTTTCTATAAAGTAAGCATACTGAATTTTTAACTTTAAAGTCGTACTTGTATGTGTTTTGTTTGTGTGTGTGTGTGTGTGTATGTTTGTTGTTTAAATTTTACAATTTTATTATAATACATTTTTCATTGCATACTTTTATGCGCCATCAAGATCTAGCTGCACCCTAACTCTGCTCTTGGCGGTCAAAGTGCATTCGAGTTATAAAATAAAAATGCCGCCCCTCATATAATTATCAAGCAGAGGCAACGGCAACGGCAACGTCAGCGGCAGCGCCAGCATATGCGCTGGCGGCTCTGCTCTTGTCTAGCACATAAACTTTAAATTCCACTTTATCGCACTCTTCATATTATATAGGTATGTATAGTATGTATATGCGCATTTATATATACATAAAAAATAAAGAAAATCTGTGCACATAAAGCGCCAGCCACAAAGATATCTCGCTTGCCCTCTCTCGCTCGCTCTCGCTCACTTGCTTCGTTGGATTTTTTAAGCATTTCTCGTGGACACTTTTATGCGTTTGAAATGAAAACGCTATGTGCCATTAACATTATCCCTGACGCGTCACTACTTAAAATAAAAATTTCTATATTTTTTATAGAATGCCATGTGGAGAGCACCTTTTGGTCGTCCGTCGTCCGTCGACCGTCGCTCCGCTCTCTTTGCTTTTATAGCCAATTTCTGGTTACCCACAGTGCACACAGCCAATTTCATGTCAAGCTGCAGCGCAAAATGATAATCCTTAGGTCATAAAAAGAATTTTACTTTATATTGACTTTTAGTGCTGATAGTCGTCGTCGACGCCTGCGACGGCTGCGCGCAGCGCCAAAGACAACGCCAAGGTGCACATGAAATGTTAATGGCATGTCAAGATTGGCCCCGCTTCAACATTCGACAGGCCAACGCTGATGCTGCTGCAGCTGCACAGCCAAATTTATGGCCAACTGCTAAACGAAACAAAGAGCAAAGAGGCAAGCACTGATTTTTAAGCTCAAACGACGTCTGACAGGCTTTGAATGCGTCTTTATTATAATCAGTTCACAAAAAACTCAAACTTTAAATTAAGCTTGAATAGTCAGAGAATAATTCGAAGCTCCAGCTCAAGTTGCATTGATACTGAAACAGCAATAAGTCTTCAAAATTTGACTTCATTTGGCCAAGTTGAGGCTTTCGCTGCATATTTCAATACCTTAAAAATGTGAAAGTCTTTAGCAGCAAAGCGTTTCTCACGACGCTCGCTCGCGTCTCTCCATGGATTCCTTTTCAATTTTCATTTGCTTGGCGCATACAAAAGCCAAAGTCACACAAAAGTTGATCCTTTTCAATATTAATTAACACTTCAATACCACAGAGAAGCAAAGCGTCTAAAGACAAACTTTTGGCTCCACACTTCGTGCTGGGGTCTCTCGCTCTGCCGCTGACTTTTGTACAATTTCCGTTGCGCTGGCAAACAAAAACTTTCAACTTTGCCAAATGCAAAAATGCCTAAAAATGCGTCCATTGAAATGAGCGCGCTCGGGTCGACGCCTTCTGGCTCTCCGTCTGTCTGTCACGCTGTAAATACTAATTCACGCTGACACTAATTAACAATTAGGCGCATTTTAGCGGCGTTTTCGGCATGCCAATGCCAAAGTCGAGTTGAAACTCTGTTGAAGTTTTGAACTACTTACAACGCTAATAACTAATTTACTCTTGACTTTGGCTGACTCGCAGTCTATGCTGTGCCGCTCATGTCATTTTCAGCAACGTTTTGCTGGGTCCCCAGCCTATGCTTAACTGTAAATTTCAAACCAACTGCCAACGACAAATAAACTGTGCGCCAAAGATACCCAAAGGATGCCAAGACATCATAACAACAAAGCGCGCAAATGAGACAGCCAAGTGAAGTTGCCACCCCCCATGACCCCATGCACTTTGGTGTCAACGTCTTGGGCGACACTGACTTATCACTAGTCATATATAAACGTCAGGGCAACGTCGAGGCGAAAGTCCGTCCTGTCGCCTGCCAGACTTTTGACAATTGCCACACACAATTGTCTGCCAGCATTCAGCAAACACGAAAACGAAAACGAAAACGAAAACTGTTTGCACGTTGTGGGAGTCATAAAGGAAAAATTTAGCTTATTTGCTGTATAAATACTGACACCTCGACTGCCAGCCTAACTGACTGACTGACTGACAATAAAATGGAATCGCCTGCAGCTAGCAGACAATCGTCCTGGAGGGGGCGTGGCACTAGCGTATTGATGGACAGTCAAGACTTGAGCGTAAACATAAGTTGGCGAAATATTGTGCAATTGATTTGAATTCATTGACAATTCAATTTGCCGATGAGTGTCAATTATATATTTATGAAACTAGTTAATGTTGCACAGACAGCAATCAATCATAAGCTCAACACATTAATCAAATGCATATACGCACTTGACTTCAAAATTGTCACTTTTAAAATGCTCACATGCCTTGCAAGCTAATGTGATTATGCCTAAGTAATTAGTTTATAAATAATTCATAGTGAAATAAACAAATGTGCAGTCAGTAATTAAGGCTGTCTGCAGTTGCTTTTGTGTTTATGCTAAACAAATGTTATGGTAGTCTCTAGCCTGGCTCTAAAATAATTAATAACTTTAATGCCTGTTTGCTTTTGCTTAGCAAACATAATCTGATTAGACATAGTTTTCCAGCTACGAATTGCTCTTGCTGGCATTAGCTGCTAAGCTGTGAAAATGCATGGAGTATTTATTTGTTTGCTTAATGATTTATTGGCAAAGCTGCTTGGCAAAGCTCGAAATTCAAGTAGCGAGCTGTATAACTTTATTCAGCTCACAATTCCCCTTGCTCTTTAGCACCTATGCAAATAGCCTTCACTTGACTGCCTGCCTGCCTGCCTGAGCTAAAAGCAGCTAATCCTCAGACGCTCATTAGCAGCCATTAAATGTCAATTTACATGTCAATTGGCAAAAGTGGGCAGCCAAAAAAAAGCTACAAGCTGCACATGAGTTTTGAGCTTTGTCAGCGATTTTTGTTTTCTGCTTTACTTTCGTGTGTTTTTTTCCCCCACTCACTTGTATAATTTATAGACGCGACAGACGCGCTGGGCAGGACCGCTGGCCTTTTGCACCTTTTGGCAAACATTTAAAACACAATTACTTGTCTAGAGCGCATTTCGAGCTGACTGCGCTGGAGGCCAGTTGCCAGCAAAGATAAGCCAAAACATAACATGCAACAATTAGTGACTATGACTATGGCTATGACTATGGCGATGACTGTGTCTGAGTCTGAGTCTGTGTCTCTGTCTGGAATCCTGAGTCTGCAGCCGGCTGACGAGAGTGGCCATGTGGTTAACTAATTTAATTTTGTTGCCTTTTTTCTCGTTCTATTTGTGGCGCTCAAGAGCATGAAAGACAACGACACGTTAATGACTTCTTTTGCCTTGGCAACAGTCAAGGCATAAAGACACCCACACTTACTCACACTCAGACTCACACACACACACACACGCACACACACATGGCGCAAGGACAAGCTGAAGCACAAGCAGCTGGATCAGCACACTAAAAAGAGCCACTTAACTTGTCTATATGAGAGCCTAATGGCCTTTAATATTATTTTCACTGCCTTTGGCCTGGCCTGGCCTGGGCTTTGGCTGCAGCTCAAAAGGGAATCACTGAAAATTGTGTGCATTTTATGCCGTCGTCGTACGACGCCACAGCCGCCACCTGTGCCTGGGTAATTGTAGAAAATTGCTGCAACGGCGGCTAAACATTGTGCAAATCCTTTTTTTCGCTCAGCTCTATGGCTGAGCGGGTCTGCCAGCCTCAGCCCTTTCAATTTGAATTTGTTTTGCTTTCTTTTGTTTTGTGTGGTGTCGTGTTGTGTTCTTTTGTCTGCTTTTTGGCGTCGGCAACTGTTAACAGCCAGTTGAACTATGCCATTTCATATGTATGTATGGTGGACGCCTGTAAGCATACTGCACTATTTTTACATCACCTTTAGTCCCAAGTTACCTTTTGGGTTTTACCACGTGCTTTACATTTTTATTAAGCTTGGCCCCCGAAACCCTTTTGTGTGGCCTCTTGTTTAGCATGCCACTGGCGTTGTTTGGCTTATTGCACGTGCTTAGCTTCAGTTGGGCACAAATGCCATTAGGCTTACACCCTGCACAAGACAATTGCCTGCTCGGCAGCTTGCGTGCTCGCCTGCTTGCCTGCCCTGCAGGCCAATGTAGTCAGCACGGCCGGCTAACGTGCTGTATTAGTTATTTTCTACTTCGATTGCGTTTGCCACTTTAACAGCGACAACAAGAGTACTTTTTTCTCTGGTATGTGCCAAGCGTGTTGGCAATTATTGAACGCTCAATTTTCGATATACGATCTGGCGTGGCTTAGGCCCAGATGCTGTGGATGCGAAAGTATGTGTAAAGTATGCGAAAGTTTGTGTGACGCAAGGCGTATACTTAATATTTATGCACTGTCTAAGTTCTTATTATAAAATCTTAAGCTAGTCTCCCTATAAACTGCTTTAAATCTTTACTCTATTTACATATAAGCAAATAAACAATTATATACACTTAGACCATATATTTTCCAAGTAGTGGCTAAAACTGTTATTACCTTTTAATGTCTATATTAAAACTGTAGCTCTGTTGTGCGTGATAAGTTAATACGTATGTCTGTATGTACGTATGTGTGTGACTTTATATTGTGTTTCTATATCAAAAAAAAACATTTAGCTATTTGTAACATTGCCTTACGGCCTTTTCCATTTTGTAACTTGTAAGTTAAAAAAAAAAAAGAATTTTTACTAAATATCACCCATTTTTATCTTCTTTTCTTTCCTTTTTATGTAACACTTGTTCGTGCTCTATATGAAAACAAAACATTTACATAATTGAAATCTAAAAAATATATATCACATCAAAATTGGCAAAATTGGAATACTGACATATTAATTTTATTTTATTTTGAATTTAATTAAATTTTGCAACGCAACACTAAAAACAATTTATTTTTCCTTGGCATTTATTGCGAATGCCTCAAATTTTCCCCAAATTTTCCCCTCATTAATAAATGTTGTAATTGTATTTCCTTTGGTGTCAAAAAATCCAACAACCAACACCATACAAAAAAAAAAAAATAAAATAATTATTCAATAAATTTGTTTACTAAATGTTGTTGCTTTATAAACTTGATTTCCGTTAATTTAATCGTAATTCTGCGCTTGTTACAAAAACGTTTAAAATTGATTCTGAATTATGAAATTTATTAATGTGCCTGCTGCGTTCTCGTTAATCGTTACAAAAATATATCGTAATGTGTAACTCTGTTGCATTTACATCTCTATATATGACACATATATACTATAACGTTCATATGGCCGTCATTTTTTATTTTTATTTTTATTTACTCTTTGCTCTTCTTTCGACATTTCATTTTACTTTTCATTAATTTTCTCGCCATGCAATTCTAATGCTATGGCCCTTCAAATTCATTTCTTGTTTATTTTGATCACACATGCCACTCTTCCATTTTGCTGCCTTTTTTGATAAATATAAATAAACTTGTAAAACAAAATTTATAAAAAAAAAAAAAAAAAACGAAAATACAGAGCATTTAGATCGCAAGCTGTTCGTAGGCATGCTCAGCAAACTACAAACCGAAGATGATGTTAGACAAATATTTCATCCGTTCGGCAATATAGAGGAGTGCACTATATTACGTGGCCCGGACGGTGCTAGTAAAGGTGAGTACGCAAACACTTATATTTAAACCAATTATATACTTTTTTCTTGATATTACGTATACGTAACGTGTTTGAGCTCGTTATTTGTTGTTTGCCAGTTTAATATTGTGTTGACGTTTGTTTGAAACTAGTCCTAAATTCATACGTAGTGATAAACCAAAGCGACTATTATATAAGCATTACATACGTAATTCCAATTATTACAACATATACACCGCGAATATACATTATGTAAAACATTTTCCTGTGTGGGTTTCCCTGGGATTGCAGAATGCAGTTTACTGCTTCTCACGATACTGTATTAGATAATAATACCTATACTCCAGGATGAATGTTCTGATTAATCAGTTCAGTTGATAATCCTAATGAAGTCAAGTTCAAAATTTACACCAGGTGGTACGAGAAAATCAGTGTTTACTATGTCGATATTATGACTAATGATGATTTCATAAATTTTGATAATATAATCGATTTATTTTCCAATTGATTGTATTGTTCGCTGTCCGATTCTTGATATAAGTAGTTGGAAATAATATCTTCCAGAAGCTTGTAATGCACATAGTCTTCAGAAATTGCTGTGTTTAGAGATGGCGTTAGTAACTATTTCGACGGAACTAAGTGTCTTTTATCACATATGCAGGAATCCTAATATTTAAACTTTTTAGAGAGTAAAATCTTTTATTACTTTCAATTATATAAGACTGGCTCTGTCTGTCAGATTTCCGCAAAAATTCGTCTCTTCATGACTTCTTAATCTATATTACAATTGCTTCCCAACTAAGGATTTGCTTGCATTGACTCACACCGATTTCATTTTATTCTGCCCCCCGAAATTTGACTAAAATCTATGACTCTAAGAAAAAGATTGTTTATTAAAAACTTCAATTGCTCTGATTCTAAGTCCAATGAACATATTTCTTCTGGAATTGGTTAGCTGATAATGCCCTAGCTGTATATATAATACTCATACATATTTTGTGTGTGCGTGCGTATTGGGCACATTTTAGCAGCTGTGCAACGAACCAAATAATCATCACAAGCATAACCATAACAATTACACAGCTTGGCAGCAGAAGCAGCAATGTTGCCCTAGAGCTTGTGGCATAAAATAAAAATCGGGTAAACAGTTCAATTAAACTTGTTTGCTTTTGGCCCACAGTGCTTGCTGCTCGTTTCACACGCTGGCCATTTGCATTTATGTGCACAAACTCACACCAACATACACACACACAGAGCCAGAATAAACAACGAAGAAAGCATAAAAAGCGGAGAAAAAAAGTTTCGTTTGTTTTAATATGCAAGTAACTTTTTTAACAATAACATTTCATTTTATTATGTCAAAAGTTTTGGTTTTGCGTTTTACAAACAGTCACACACATACACAGCCATGCACATTTACACCAGTGCGTATGTGTGTGTGTATTTATTTTGCTTACATTTGCAACATTTGACTGGCGATGTTGACTGTTGCCTATTGTTGTATGTTAATGTTTGTTATTGTTGTGCTTTTGTTGCCATTTATTGTTGCCGTGTTGATATGCATGAGAGAGCGCCCAGCAGCTGTACACAAGTGGGCGTGGCAGATGGCCTTTGTCAGTCGAAAATTAGAACAACAAGCAAACTTGCTACAAAAAAAAAAAAAAATGTTCAGAGAGAGAATGTTTTGCAATTTAATTTAGGCATGTGTAAAGTGAATTATGACGTAGCATATTTTGGTGAGACTCTCATTTCCACAATAACACAATCATTCATTCAATTGGCACAAATCAAATTTCTGTCGAATTTGCCAAGCTGAGCCCGTAAATATGAAAATATTTCATTCCTTACAAATGCTGACAAACCGGCTATTTATTTAATTCGTAGCGTCGCTCACGTACATTTCTTGTTTTTATTTTCATATTTTTGTTAGTCAAGTCCTAAGACAAGCCAAAGCCTTGTCGTTGTCGCCCTTCGACAGGCAAAAGTTCAAAGCCGCGAAAACTGTCAGTTGCTGTGGTTGTTGTGGCTCCGGCTCTGGCTGTGGATGTGGATGTGGCGCTGATGACGCCAACATATCATTCTTCATTAAAATGCGCTTCAAAGTCAGTCAGGAGTCAGGCAGTGGAAGTTCGTTTGGGTGGAATGACAGGGCGCTAGTCTACAGTGTAAGTGCCAAAATCCATCAACGTCAATTTTTTTCGCGTTGCGGCGAATTATATTCAAAGAAAATCGAGTTCAGTAATGTAGCCGAGAAAAGGGGGCAGCGTTTGGCAAATCAAATGTGTAAACGGCGGCAGCGGCGGCGCGAGCAAGTAATGAAGGCAAGAGACTGAATGAATGACTGACTGACTGACTGACTGACTGACTGGCGAACGAACTAAGCGAAATGTATGCAAATGATGATGCATGTGGCGGCAAATGTGGTGACGAGGTAAAAAGTTGTGGGTGGTTCAAGAGCAGCATGTGAACAACAATAACACAGCTAAAGTGCTGCCTGCATGTGTGTGGCAGTGGGTGGTGTGGCTTGAGGTGGCTGCTAAGTCTGTCTGACAGGCAACAGGAATAAGCGCAACCATCATGTTAAATTATGCAAATTCGATTTCAGTGAGTGAATGAAACGAAACGAAACGAATCGCAACGAATGAGGCGGGCCTGGGAACTGACTTTGAAACTTTGCCAGCCGAACCAGCAACAAAACACAAAGCCAACTGCCTGACTAACTGACTGACTGAAGGGCAACGTATGTGTGTTGCATGTGTTGCAAAATTTTTACAGCTTGACAATGGCTGAGCCTGCTCAGGCTTACAAGTCCGTGTGGTGACAGGCTGTCTCTCAGTCCTGGGCTCATTTGATTAGAATATTCATGCATGCACTTCATTGTGATCAAGGCGAGATGGCTGCCGACTGTCGACTGCCGGCTGCGTCTTGTCATCTGTGCAATCAACACAACTGCCTGCCTGCCTGCCTGCCTGCCTCCCTGTCTGCTGTTGCACTCTTTATGCGCCTGCTATGATGGCGTTAATCAAACTTTCTATATATGAGCAACAAACGGCCATCAAGTGGCAGCGTACCCAACGTGGCAGCGTGGCAACATGCTGCTAAACATTTGCATAAGTAGCAGTCCCAACGAGTGCTACTCCTGTTGCTGACAGACGGACTGAACGGCCGACAGACCGACCAGAACGCCTGGCATAAGTTGACGTCGGCTCAAGAATCCATTTGTTGCCAGCAGGTGGATGGCCACTCTGCTCGTGGCCTTGTTGCAAGCGAGTTATCGATCATTAAGCCTAACCACTTGCCACTTGCCACGTCATGCGGCTGTCATTAGGTAATTGCAGCCAACGCACTTGCTGCCAACTAAACGAAAAGTCAAGTGGCAAGCCATGAAACGAGCTTAGAGGGAAGTAGTTTGTGCCTAAATCGCTTTAGTATGTGCAACTTGATGGGCCGAACCGCATTCTTCAGCGAATGTCAATTGAATTAAAATGTAGTTAAAGTCAAAATTAATTTGAAATGTCTCGCTTTGTCAAATTAACTTTTAATTGGCACGAAATGCAGACCCTGAAGCTGAGCAGCTGACGCAGCTTATGCATCTGACACACAAAAACAAATTTCAATTAATAACACTCACACACACATACGCACACTCTTATATAATTGGCATCATAGACAGACGCTACTTGAACTGACAACGACTACAACAACAACAACAACAGCAGCACCCAACTATGTATAGACTTGTATATCAAATGCATTGTGCTCAGTAGCGCCAAAAGCCCCATAAATGCGAATAATTAATGTGACATTTTCGGCGTAATTGAGGCAGCTATGCAGCGCACACCCCACAATGAGTGTGTGAGTATGTGTGTGTGTGTGATTTTCAAAGCATTCCACAAACTGCCTGGCATGCCAAGTGGCAACTGGGCTTCTACAATGCGCTGCAGCAATGCATTGAAGCCTGGGCTAATTGAATTTTGCACATTTCCAGCGAGTCGAGCCGAGCCTGCGGTTTTGCCTTATTGTGCAACCCACAAAACTATGCAACAGCTTTGCCCTGTGGGTGGCTGAGAGGTGGCTGATTTGGCGTAGCAGCTAAAGTCCGGGAAAATTTATTGCTTGCGAAAAATATAAGTAGCAGCGTAATTGCCGTGAGTGGCAAACAAACTTTTTTAATACCCTCCACCAGGCAAGCAAAAGCTTTGCTGCTAACTTTCCAATGACAGTTTAAGTTGTTTTGCGGGTGCCACTCTCACAGTCCTGCCCAACACACACACACACATACACACACACCTGGCTGTTTGGCCAGCGTAATATTGTATTTTATGTTTGATAGGCATAACAGCTAAACACACACACATACACACAAACATTTTGTCAGCCAAAGCTGCCGTTGCCGTTGCCGTTGCCGCCTCCGCTCTTCACTTCCTTACATATCATCATTTCATTTCAATTTCAATTTATATGAGCAAAGTTTTATGAAGTGCATGTCAAGCTGACTTTCGCTCGCTCGTTCTCTCTTTCCCTGTCGCGCTTCAAACTCTGTGCATTTATTAAATTTCATTTCATTTTCATGCTGCGAAAAACTCTGCCTCATGTTTATTTTACAGCACTCAGCTGCGCTAAAAACTTCTAACAAGTGCTGATTGAGTACTGGACCGGACACAGTACAAAAAACAAAAAAAAAAAAAAAAAAACAAAAACAGAAAAATGTTGTCAAACAACGAGTATAATAAAACGACAAGTGAAAAATGTTGTAAAAATGCAATTGAATTTAACGCTGATGACATGTGCTTAATTTTTACTCGCGCACAGATTTGCATTTTAATTTGTTGTATATTTAATAAGTTGGGTAAGGCCAGCGCATAAATGTTTAACAAAATATAAATGAATAAATTGCAATTAAAAGCCCGAGCGAGTTTTTAAATTCTTTTAATTGTAACTTAATAGTGCAGCACATAATTGAACTCTGTGTAAATTTCTAGTAATTAAATACATTTCTGTAGGATGAGGATGACAGTGGACAGGAGCAGGCTAACATGCAGCTGAACATAAAATAAAGAGAGTAGTTTAACGTAGAGAGAGAGAGACACGAGTTGAGAGTTAAGATCGTTTGCGCTTTGAGCATTCCATTACACTATATATAACCCCTTTAATTTGATTTAATTTAACTTAGGTTGCATACCCCAACCCAATTAATAATAATAAATATTTGCAGTAACCAAACCCTTCATTTACAAGTTTTAAGCTTAAAGCTTATCACAAACTGTCACTGGGGCGCTATAAATCTAATGTATGCAGAGACTTGGCTTGTGTATAAAAAACACCCGCAGGCATCATAAAGCTGGTTGGCTTAATGCGCCTTAATTAAAATGAAACCCAATGCTTAACGCTCAACGAGCTGCCACACAGCAGTTGCAACAGCAACAGCCAGAGCAGTGCAGTCAATACTATACACAACCACAACTGCACATAACTATTTATTGTATGAGCGAACAAAAATATTAAGAAAAATCTTGGTAGTAATAATAATGTAAGTTGTGGCATAAGCTCATAAGTGCCATTTAAGCCAGTCGCCCTTGTCGCTGCTGCTGCTGCTGCTGGCACTGCCTTTTGCCAGCCTGCCACAAGCTGGACTACTTACTGCACAAGCTGGCATTAAAATACATATCAAAAGGCACAACGCGAACTTTTGCCATAGACCAGCCAAAACCAAGCCAAAAATATCCAAAAACTTTGCCGTCACAAGTTCTTTGTGCGTATGTTTGTATGTGTGTGCTCAGCTGTTTAATGCAGCTTAAATTTAATTGCAATTTAGCAAAAGTTTAGCTCAAGCCTCAACTAACCGCAAATAAAATGAATCAAAACCACACATAGGAGACGCCAATAAATTTTTATCACACACACACACGCATTCTCAAAGGCGAACGCCTGCTGCTTAGTGCTAATTAACATGCAACACGCCCCCAAAACTAAACATATATGCAACACATTGCAGAGGTCAAACCAATTAAAACTACACACACTTAAAGAGCGAAAGAGAGAAAGAGAAATGGGGACCTCATGTTTGAGGCAGAGTCGTAAAAGCCACAACATTTATAACTTATGCTTATGAATAGCGAAAAAGCAGACAAGTGTACATACATATAAGGTACGCAATATATTTACAAGTTGTTGTGATTCAAAGTCGACAGTCAAATGCGCTTATGGCAGCAGTTAGAGAAGATTTTGCTAAGAAGCGCTCGGGTGTTAAATTTCTAATCTAGGACTGTTTAACTTTTAGAGAACTCAATTCTACCAATAATGTAAAATAAATATTCATAGTAAGCACTTAATAAACTCACTATATACATATGTTTATTAGTAATAAATTGATTGCAATAAAATCTTTTCACTTATTACGGCACTGTTCCTACCAAAATGACCGATTGCTTGATCCACGAGTTGGTAATTGTTATCAACTTATGTGGGGGTTACTCAATAGCCTTATAACAAGACGAAGCGATCGTACTACAGTCTTATTATTGAAAAAGCCTCAATAACAATAAAAATATATTTTGAAATGAAATATGAAATGAACATTTATTAAAAAATGAATTTTATTTCTTGATATGGTGCTAATTAAATTTTTTGCTTACATAAATATTATTCTAACTCACACTCTAAATTTGTATTGCAAATTTTTCCCACTAATTTGCCTTTTCTATACATAAATTTATAAATATTTATAGAAGGCGTTCAGCTTGGTCCACCAGCTGCTAACCAACTCGCAGTACACATTTTTAAGGTACAAGTGGCGAGAGTCCCCAGCACGTAGCATGCCTCAATTTCGTTTCATTATGTGGCCATGTGGCAGCAAGTGTGCTTTATTAACACATTTCGCAACTGCAGCTGTGTGTGTGTGTGTGTGTATATATTAATATATGTACGCTACATTTATAGCTATACATGTACATAACTTTTTTAATACCAGTCGCAAGCAAGTATAAAATGCTGTGGGCTGTCGAGTGTCGACTTTCGGCTTTAGTTGTAATAGTTTAATAAAGTAGTAAAGCTGAGGAAATTAAATTTGACCGCACACCGGCGCTGGCCCAGAGCACAGTGGTCATGGTCGTGGTCCTGGTCCTGGTCTCTGGGCTTATTTCCGCCGCAGACAAACTTTCTACATGATCCAAGAACAAAACAAAAAAAAAACAAAAAGCCCGCTAAAATTATACCAAAGCGTAGCATAGCGTAGTGTAGGGGAAACCCTTGTTTTGAGGCTTTTACTCAGTTTTGTTTCCTTGGCTTGTCAATAAAAATGTCCAAAAAGTTTGTGGCCTAACTAGAGCCGGTTGAAAAGGGTTGCTCCAACTACTTACTAAACATGTGTATCTGTATGTATGTGGAGCAGGTGGAGGGTGTGAGTAAGGAGACCCAGCTCTAACAGCTTGTTTATTAAAGCCAGTTTGCTATTTTGGCTGAATTTAATTAACTGAGCTGAGCGCTTCTCGCCGCTGGCATTAATAAAAGATTACTGGCATGCCTTATTGGCCACGAAGTATGCCACTTTAGATATTTGTTTCACTTTGGTGGATTATTGAAAAATTAATGCAATAACCGTTGGAGTATAATATATAAATATATATTTATATATACATATCTTGTCTATATGTATACCATATGCTCTAGCCTGTTGTGAATTGAATTGAGCGCAATTAGGCGAAAGTGAAATTGACAGCGAGCTTGACTATAATGTTTATTGATGTGCCTATATACACTTACACTTACACACACACACACAAGCACAACGCAAATTGTGTTTATGAACAGCTGCTGCCTAAAGGTAGGCTTTCATTTTTTTTTGCGCGTTTTTGGTGTCTGTGTGTGTGTATAGGCATTTTCTTAATAAGCGCTCTGCCAACAGCTGGCTTAGACTGCTGGTGCTGTTGTTGATGCTACTGCTTCTTCTTCTTCTTCTTCTTATTAAATGCCAGATAACGGTATATGGTAGCCCTGCCACCTGTCAGCAGCACATATTTTGTTATTATCAGTTTAGCCAGCCCAAGTGTGTGCTATATACATATTCTGTAGCTCATTTTCTAGCTCATTGCCAGGCTAACGGGGAGTTAGGGCGGGCAGAAGTTGGCGCTAAATTAATTTATTCCACTTTTGTTGTTAGACAATATCCTTTCGACTTGCGCGTTACGGGATACCAAACAACAACAGCCGTCGCGCAAGCATTTTAATGAAAATGAAAATGTCTAAAGGCAACGCCAGCCACTGTGTATGTATGTGTGTATATGTTATCCTTTTTCAAAGCCATGCCAAGCAATAATACAATATAAAACCCAGCTAAGCTAAGGCAGCGTCAAGTGTCGACAGTATACTTACTTACAAGACTTTGGCCGTCAGGCTCAGGCCATAAGGCAAATACATGGGGTGTCTATGTATGCGTCGGTGTGTCTTTGTGTGTGTGTGTTTAAGTGCTAATAAGCAAAACATATTTTGAGGCGAGTTTGAACAAATTTACTAAACATGCCCGTGTACAGTTGTGTCTCTTATGGCAACAGCTTTGGTTGACTATCTGAATTGGAAATTAAAGCTAATTTATTTGTAAGCTTAAGCCAGATATTGTATATTTTAAATAGACATTGAAAAGCAACCTTTACTCATTTATTGTATTTTATTTTTAGGTAAGTGCCCAAGGCCTCATCAACACATCAAGACACGTAAAGCACGTGGCGGTAAGCAGCAGTCTAACAAATACTTTTGTGTCTCAAAGTATTAAGCCAAGCAACTCATTTAATTGCTTTAACGCAAAATGCAGAGCACTGTATTTAAAAATGAGCTTTAATTTATGCATAGAATATTGCCTTAACTTAGAGAAGTGGCGTGCTTAGCTTGCTATTTGCAGTTATTGGCTGCACTCAATCAAAAATCACATGACCATGTTCTTGGGTACTCACAATAAGAAAAAAAAATTCAGAAAAAGCACTGCATACATACAGGCGCCAGTTGCATGTGAATCAAATGTAATTAAAACTCGATATACTTGTTTGCGCAAAATGCCCACAGAGACTCGACATGTACAACAGCGAGCAAGTTGAAGCAAAGCTGAGGCTTGATCGAAAACATACGCATACACACACACACACGACTATGATCCAAAAATCATCATCAACATCATCATGGGCAACAATATTTGACGCAAATTTAAACTTCAATTTAAATTTTTGGTTAGTTTTGCACGTACTCAACGCTTCGTGTATTTTTGCACACACACTCACACATGAATTCAACTGTGCAATTTATACATTAAATGCAAATTAATGTTGCTTTTTAGCACCCATGATGGCCAGAGCTCATCATAGAGCCCAACAAAAAAGATTCTCTGTTGTTGCCACATTCTAGTTTTGTTGTCCATGCTACTTTGCAACAATGAAGATTTATAAATGCATACAAAAATTCAAACGTTCAGCTGGCCCTCACAAATAGTATTAGGCCCAAGCATAGCGCCAACAATTTCAGGGAGAGATGGATCATGTTTGCTGATCTTGCAGTCTTCTACTCAGAGTTCAAACTTAATTACCAAGCTAGTACAGCCTTTGAATTAATAGTCTAAGCAGGTTTAAAATGCAAATCAAAATACTTAATAAACTTATATTTAAGCTGTAGCTTCTCCTGCTGCAGTTGTTATTTGTTGTGCACAATTGTTATGATTGTATAACTTATGCCAATCAGAGAACAAAATATTTTAGCTTTTGCTTAAATTAAATAAGCGCCACAGAGCAACAAAAGCAGGAACAACAATATGGCACACTCAAGCGTAAAGCGTAACAAAATTCAATATCGCTTTTAATTGCATGTTGCCCAGGCAACGTCAGCAACAGCAGCAGCAGCAACATCAACAACATCAACAACAACAGCAACAACAATAAAATGACAGACATTTTAAGCCCCGATGCAAACTGAGCTGTTGAGTTTCGGTATGAGTTTTTGATGATGGTTGGTTGGCTGGTTGGCTGGTTGGCTGGCAGGCAGGCTGGCTAGCCACTTATGTAAGCCAAAGTCTGTCTGCGTGCGGGCGGGCGGGAGCAATGTTAGACACGGGCGGAGCGCTTGTTGTTGCAAGCAAACCTGTAATTTAGCAAAATGTTATGTAAACTTTAAATCGAGTTATGCATTTTAATTGGTTGTTGTACAATAT